>NC_135222.1:300000-572500 GCF_052324685.1 Brachyhypopomus gauderio | reverse complement strand
ACTACCCCTCTATACATACTACATCATGTACTAGACTACCCCTCTATACATACTACATCATGTACTAGACTACCCCTCTATACATACTACATCATGTACTAGACTACCCCTCTATACATACTACATCATGTATTAGACTACCCCTCTATACATACTACATCATGTACTAGACTACCCCTCTATACATACTACACATGTACTAGACTACCCCTCTATACATACTACATCATGTACTAGACTACCCCTCTATACATACTACATCATGTACTAGACTACCCCTTGGTGGGCGGCTGTCCACCTCAGAACAGAAAGAGACCATCATCAATATGGTCAGAGCCAACAACTGCCTACATTTCTGACAACTTCAACAGCACATCATTACTGACAATGTCACCAGCAACATCCATTCAGTGAGTCTATCTGGGCCAGTGACAGTGTGAAACAACTGCGCTATGAATTTGCCACTCATCATCATGCCACTCTTGGTCCCTACAACACTGTGCACATCATCACCTTCTTCAACACAGAGCACAACACACTCATTCTCCATCACCAGGGGGATGAACCAGAACAGTCCAGGTTTGTTGTTGTCTGGGACAACATACGTTTGCACCGGGCTGCTCAAGTACAAACTGGTTCACTGAACAGCCACAATTTGTTGTGATTCACCTCCACCAAACTCTCCATTGCTGTTGAGTTATTTTTGTCATGGAAGTGCTTTTTCCAAAAGTGTGAGATTTTTTGCCTGTTGTGTGTGTAGCATTGGCTGCTGTGTGTTAAGTTTCTACAAAAGAGCCATAGTTTCAGAAATTGTGTCTTAGTGTCTTTTCTCCAAATAAAGCAAATAAGGCAAAATGTAATGTTTTATGTAACTGTTTTTATTTTGGTTTTTATTGTAAGGTACAAATGTCCTGTGGTGTGACTGTAATATAAATGACATAAATGACGTACAAACATCTAAAAAAATCTATCTGTAACACCTGGAACTATTTATAAATATGTTTTTCATTATTGCATATATCTTTACTTTACCAAAATAAGGTTTTAAATTGCACAAGAGTCCTACAACAATAATCACAGAAAATGTTTTGTAATAACAAATTATGTCCTGCAGCATACAGGCAGTTTGATGAACAACTATAGGGGTCCTTTTGTCAATCGAAGCAGAAAGTTCCTCAGATATTTGCTTTGATTTGAAGGCTGGATGGTAAGTTTGAATCTTTTATTAATTCATCAATTTTTAGAATTTAGTGACAGTTCTACTTTGAGAATTTAAATGTAATTTTTTAAGACTCACGTAACAAGGTTCAAACAGTATATTCATTTAGTTAACAAAATGCAAAAGATTAGTTATGTATGGAAAAGATTCGACATGGGCATAGTCATGTAAATGTCCTGTAGTGTGACATGTGGTGACATCACTTCATATAAAATTTAATGGCTTTTATGAAGGTTCAAATCTTCATGTGATTTTTAAAATCACTGCATAATTTAACTATAAAAAGAAAACAGCATTTACATGAGCCTGTTTTATAAGATAGTCAGAATAGTGTGTGAGAAAAAAGGCTACAAGTAAAAAACAGATATACATAATATATTTTGATTTGATTTGATTTAATTTATTCCAAGCCAAGCCAACAATTACAATCCAATATTACAATTATATATAAATATTCATATTTTTACAGTTACACATATGCATACATTACGCATACATCAACATACATACAACAACTTGGAAAGGAGTGGGATGAAGCCATGCTTATTAATTCCCACCCCCCGTCCATCCCAAATCAGAATCCATCTTTTTGCTGCCATCCACAACCCACAACACTATCACACATACAAATATTATAGATACATAGTATCCCAGATTTATTCCATATTACATATGTCCATTTCACATTACTATGTAGGTAGTTATATCAATATGAATTACTCTACTAACAATAACAACAATAACCGTGATGACAACTACAATGGTTATCATCACTATTACTATTACCATCACCATCATCACTCCTATCGTCATCATCAATATTTATTATTATTATTATTATTATTTTTATTGTTATTATTATTATTATTATTATTATTATTATTAATCCAACAATGACTGCCTAACTGGCTGCCACGTATTGCAACCAAACTGTTTCTTTATATTTTGATTTAAAGTAATGAATATTTGGACATTGCTTTAGTTGTTGTATATAGATGCAAAGTATTAATTATAGCTTGCATAAAGTGAACCTTAAAATGTGAATACAACTGATCTATACTTTTTATTATTATGCATTTTTTTTCCCTCATATTGTGACGTCACACTGCAGGACAATGTATGTTTAAAAATATCACCTTCATTCGTCACCCACCCATATCTGGATATCTGTATTATAAAAACTTTAAATAAATAAAACAGATATTGAGCCTATTTGTCTTTGTTTAACACTAGTTTTAAACACATTACACAGACCCAACTAACTGAACTCTGGAAAGTGCAACGAGGGCTTGACAATCATCGCAAACAAAGTCAGAAAGGCGTTGGCGAAACTGCCTCCACCGTCCCGGGGGTTAAGTCAGTTCATCATTCTGCAGACCAACCCTCTGCTCAACACAACTTGGCTTGTTTTCATTAGTCACCCACTCCTTTCAGTTGCACTAGCATACAACAGTTCGCTTGCCAAGTACGTCTGCTGCAGTAACAGGGTCAGAACAGCGCCATCTATAGCACAAATCATGCAGCGCAGGCAACAAAAGTGCATAAATTCAAGAAGCAACTCTGATCTATGGTGGATGTGCTGAGTTGAGTATAAACGTTTTTGATGGCCATACTGATGTATGTAGCGAGAAATGTGACATTATCAGTATACTGATATGATGGACCTCGTATTATTACTGGTAATCATAAATATGTCTGAATTTTCCTACCTACATCACATTTACTAATGTGGTGCTTATCATCATTTAATGTATATTTTATTATATAACAAATTTGTATTTTTTGTTTATGGATGACCCCGCTTTGCAATAAATAAACGTTTTAGATGGCCATATTGATGTATGTAGTGAGTAATGTAACATTATCAATATATTGATATGATGCGCCTCGTATTATTACTGATAATCATGAATAATGTCTGGGTCTGCCTATATCACATTTACTAATGTGGTGCTTATCATCATTTAATGTATCTTTTATTTCATAAAAAATTAGCATTTTAGTGAATTAGCATTTCTCAGCATTTGATAAGAATCTTTATATGAATTGAACAGTTAACCTGTGTATATTAGACATATTCTTTACAAACATCCTTAAACCTTGTGAAAGGTTTTGTTTCAGGCAAAGGAAAGTGCTTGGTTGTACCAATATTTGTAACTCTGATCAATCAAGAGTATAACAATACATTGTCTCACCACTGAAAAGATTTATATAATCTTATTGTAATGACCTTTTTTTCTCAGGTTGGCTCTTTTCCACTGCTCCATGGAGCAAACGCACTCACTACTCATGGCTACATAAGAAGGAGCAGGTGATTCTCTGAGGTTGCGTTCTGCCTGCAGGCTGAGGTGTGAGTAAACACAGATGAACTGAAGGATGCCACCAGGCATTCTGGAGTAACGTGGAGGAACCCACACAGCTAATGATAGGCACTGTGCCACAGGGAGCTTCCCTTTCAGACAGACCCACGTCAGCATGTGGCCCCGCTTGGCAGGATGAGGAGTCAGTCATAAGAGCAGAGAAAGGGGGACTCGCGGGGGGAGGCAGGGCCTCTGTTGTGGGGGCTTCGTCATCTATCAGGCAGGGTGCGGGCTACGGGGGTGGTGTGGACTGAATGAATCCTAGCCTGTCACTTAGCTGTCCTCTCTGGCTTGCGCTATCAATAACACGCATTAGGAGGAAATTGGTTGAGTGTGAGAGGCAGTGGGTGGCGGACAGGCAGGGGCTAGAGGAGCTATTAGTTTCAGAGAAGGGGGCCATTTGCATCTGAACAGTGAACAAAAAGATTAGTCTGCTACTCGGACGGACCGCTTTTCCGCAGGCCAGCTTTAATAGGCTGGGTTGGAGAAAGCTCATTTGGACACGATGGGTCTTGTTTATTGCTGTTTAAGCTAATGTAGTATATTTTAAGATGTCCCAGTGTCCACAGCTCTGTCCTAAGCCGTGTGTGCAGACCAATCTGTCCACCATGAGTAGACTGTGGTTTCAGATGTCACATATAGACTACCAGAATCATTACAAAGTGTATCCAGATTAAGTGTTTTCTTATGTAATTTAAACATTAATTTCTTTTTAACTACGTCCTGAGTCATAGAGACCTTACAAAAACCACAGGTAGAAGATATTTTTACAAAGCTATATAGAAACAATGACAGGAAACAGCTGTCATGTATTGATTGATGTATTGATTAATGTATTGATTGGTTCACTGCACAAACCCTATGTTAACAAACATGTGCTTTTTGATTATAATGCTGATAATCTCTTACCCTTATCAAAGAAGTAAGCTGATTTGATAGGAATTCACTCCTGGAAAAATGCTTCCTCGGGCAAGGGCAAGTCGACAAGTGAATGTTAAAATGTGTAAAAAATAGGACTTAACCTCTCTGTATGTGGTAGCCGTAAGCATATGGGGGTGTGTGAATGAAGCTATTTTTCACATTGGTCATTGATGACACTCGGAGGACAGAAAGGGTCATTGCAATCTCAGTATCAATGTTGTCAACAAATTAATTGTTGGAAATTTCATTGGTTTCACTTCCTCTCCAGGAGGAGGAAGCGTAATTCAGTGGAGGGATCCTACCTCATTGCATTCGTGCTGTGGCCATTTATTGTGTGCTGCAGGGCCAGTCTAATGTCACTGTCCACCGTCTGGGCCAGCTCAGCATCAAGCTGCCCGGCGGGTTGTTGATGAGTTGGGCCCAGCTCTGTGATCCCTGATGCACGGTGACATCACCGTGGGGTTCTGGCAGCGGCGTGCCCGGTGTTTGCGGTGCTGGTGAGGTGGAAGGTGTGGTGTACTGCTGTTACGATGAGACTGGGTCAGGAGGTCTCCCATTTTGCCACGGTCCGTAAACGTTACGTGAAAATAAATGCAAATTTGCTCGGTTTTGGTAAATCTCACGAGGGGCTGTGTCACGGGCAGGAACCCTTGTGTCATTCCTCTTGTGGGGAGAAAACAGCAACAGAGCAGATGCCTATCTCTGCTAAACATATTAAAGCTCACAAAGACACTACTGTGCAACCAGTCAGGAGCTGCTACACCGTCTCGCCCAACATGCCAGTCAAATCCAAACCCATACAGAAGCAAAACAACAACACCTCCACACTTATGACCTTCCCTAAATTTTGCAGGACTACACCCAATTTGGGACAGGATAGAGTCTAACTACCACAGCTCTGATTTCAAACGCATGTGGAATCACTTGCATTCAATCTCAGACTACAGCGAGGGTAAATAAGTTGTGATAGTGGGTGATCTGCCTCACTTATGGACGAGGAAAATGTCTACTATGCTGGTTTTGAGGCAAACAACACTCCCCCTGCTGGACTAATTGTGCTGCACACTGTTCATTTCTGTTCCTCATGTGATCAGATCCTTTGAGACATTTAACCCACGCAAAGCTACTGGACTGCATTGCACCTCTGGTCATGTTCTTAGAGTATGTGCCAGTTATCAAGGCTTTTCCATCACGTATTTAATCTCTCACTAAGAGATTAAATCACTGTCTGTGAATCAAATCAAATCAAATCAAATCAAAGTTTATTTGTATAGCGCTTTTAACAACTCAAGTTGTCGCAAAGCAGCTTTACAGGGTTTACAAGGTTAACAATACTATGGGTCCAGAACCCTAATGAGCAAGCCAAAGGCGACAGTGGCGAGGAAAAACTCCCTATGATGGTGGGGATTAGGAAGAAACCTCGGGAGAACCAAGACTCAGAAGGGAACCCATCCTCCATTGGGCGGCCCGTTAACACACAAATACACAAGTCACACATAATTCACACAATCAGACTAGGTAAAAGGTAGAATTGAAAGTTCTGGGTTTTGATATTGTCACTGTAAATGTCTGTTGATGAATGCCAGGCTTTCATTCCGTGTCGGAGCAGCGATGCTGGTATTGTAGGCTCCGACTGCAGTGTTACTCCCCAGGTGAACCCCGGTATCAGCACATCCACCGGCAGCCAGACCATCCCCCAGGTGCCTGCAGGTGCCTGTATCCAATCGTCTTGTGTAGAGCCATGCAAGAAGATAGATAATACAGACTGAGTGGACATGAATTTAAACCACCGTTGATTTAAATGTACGTAGCTCACGTGCCAGTGATCAGCATGTGGCTCCGGCAGACTAATCTATAGCAGCATAACTAAAGGGAGAGGTTCAGAGGTGACCACAGGCATGAGGGCTCACTGAGACATTGCTTTCCAGTCAAGTCATAGTCACAAATAGAGTGATGCCAAGACACAGCTGGATGACAGCATCAACATCTCAGATCACCAGAAATCTCAACGTCTGGGGGCCCCCAAGCCCCTACACCTTACAAGGGGAATTTTAGCTGAAGGCTTGACTAAACAGGTGAGTCTTAAGTCTAGATTTAAAGATTGGAACTGTGTCAGAGTCTCGGATTGGAGCTGGAAGGCTATTCCATAATTGAGGGGCTTTAAAAGAGAAAGCTCTGCCTCCGGCTGTAGTTTTACTAATTTTTGGAACTACGAGAAATCCAGCATTTTGGGAGCGCAAAGGGCGAGATGGGTTGTAGTAATCAATGAGTTCACTCAGATATTGTGGGGCAAGACCATTTAACGCCTTATAGGTTAACAGGAGAACTTTAAATTCAATGCGATATTTAATCGGCAGCCAGTGTAGTGCGGCGAGAGTGGGACTAATATGATCGAATTTCCTAGCCTTGGTTAGGACTCTAGCTGCGGCATTTTGTACAAGTTGTAGCTTCTTTATGGACTGTTTAGAGCATCCAATTAGAAGACTATTACAGTAGTCCAATCTCGATGAGACAAAAGCATGAACTAGCTTCTCTGCATCAGCTAATGAAAGTAAGTGTCTCAGCTTGGCAATATTACGTAAATGGAAAAAGGCAGCCTTAGTGACATTGCATACATGTGTGTCAAATGAAAGATCAGAATCAATAGTGACACCTAAACTTTTTGCAGTAGATTTTGGTGTTACTGAAAAACCATCTAGGGTAAGGGGAATATCAGCCCAATTGCTTCTAACAGCTTTAGGCCCAAGAACCAGTACCTCAGTCTTGTCAGAATTTAGTTTAAGAAAATTAGACGCCATCCAGTTTTTAATATCCTGGACGCAGTTCTCAATCTTGAGAGTTGTGGTGGTATCATCTGGATTAGAAGATATATACAACTGAGTATATCCCATTATTCTACCATTCTACCATTATTCCAGTCCCCAAATCTAATATCACCTGCTTGAAAGTCAGTTGAACAGTCATAAACAGTGTTGAGCAACTGATCAAAACCCAAAGCCGTTCCTCATCCTCCAGTATGCATGCGTCCACAAATGCAGCTACAGACCATGCACTGATGACATACACTGCTTTCTCACACCATGGCACGAAGAACACGTATGTGAGAAGAACACGTATGTGAGAATGCTGTTCATGGACCGCAGTTCAGCCATTAAGACTTCACCTGCAAAACTCATCGCAAAGCTCAAGGATTTGAGATTTTAATGATGAGCCAGCAGGTCCTGGGTTGGTCTCGTCTCCGTTGGACATGAGACAGCCTGCAGGGACGAGGTCAGAGTGGAGTTAAAACATCAACCTCGGCAGCTGCAGCCTCTGTCTCAACATCAGGCAGACACGGGGCAAGATTGAGATACAGGACATGATTGAGAGATATGATTGAGAGACAGGACATGATTGAGAGATATGATTGAGAGACAGGACATGATTGAGAGATATGATTGAGACAGGACATGATTGAGAGATATGATTGAGAGACAGGACATGATTGAGAGATATGATTGAGAGACAGGACATGATTGAGAGATATGATTGAGACAGGACATGATTGAGAGATATGATTGAGAGACAGGACATGATTGAGAGATATGATTGAGAGACAGGACATGATTGAGAGATATGGTTGAGACAGGACATGATTGAGAGATATGATTGAGAGACAGGACATGATTGAGAGATATGATTGAGAGACAGGACATGATTGAGAGATATGGTTGAGACAGGACATGATTGAGAGATATGATTGAGACAGGACATGATTGAGAGATATGATTGAGAGACAGGACATGATTGAGAGATATGATTGAGAGACAGGACATGATTGAGAGACAGGACATGATTGAGAGATATGATTGAGACAGGACATGATTGAGAGATATGATTGAGACAGGACATGATTGAGAGACAGGACATGATTGAGAGATATGATTGAGACAGGACATGATTGTGCACCATGAGAAGTTGCAGGCACAATCTCACTCCCTTACACATCAGCGGAGACGTCATGGTAATATTCGGCCATGTTAAGCTCCTCGGCATGCGGCCCCCTGATGTCGGTCTCTCTATTCCAACACGCCCGTGAAATCTTTGCCTGCCAGTTGCTCCACTTCCTGCAGAAGCTCAAAACGTTGAGCCTGTGTGTTGATATCCCCGCCGGCTTCTACAGACGCACCACATCATGACTGGCTGCATAACGGCAGCTGCTGCACTGCGACCCTAAGGCCATTCGAAGAGCGGCGAGAGCAACTGGGCTCATAACTGGCAACAAAAAGCTCTGCCTTACAAGACGAGCAGTGACCCAGGACTCAGGAGACTCAGGAAACCACAGCAGACTCCAGGCTTTCGTCTGGTCAGTGCTACCTCAGCATCCAATCCAGGACTACGGGAACAAAACTCTTTTTTTTTTTGCAGGTTTTAAGATACTCTGCCAGCTGAGTATATATCAAAGGGGTCTTTCCATAATCTCAATTAAAAACAATATATATCATACATATATGATACATACCAGTGGCGAACCGTGACCATTATAATTTAAAAAAATTATTGACAGTACAGCTTTAAAAACAGGGTTGCCAACTTTTGACGTTCGCTTGGAGTGAGATTTTAACCTGGAGCCGGTGGCGAGTGTATTTTGTTGAGGGGGGGGGGGGGGGGGGGGGGTTGGGGGGTGGCGAACGTAAAATGGACACAGATTCAGTGTTATATCGCCGGTGGATGGCGCCAGAGCTAGCGAACTAGTAACGTATTGAATCATATATGTGGATCTGAGGTAAGTAAACTGGATATTTTTTTTCGGCGTGAGATATCGGAAGTGTGGCGTGAGAGCGTGTGAAAACGGTCAAATGCGTGTGTCTCACGCTCAATGCGTGAGAGTTGGCAACCCTGTTAAAAACGCAATAAACAATAATATCTGTACTAGATAACTTCTTAAGCAAAATAAGGTTCCAACAAAATAAGGTTCACAGCTCCGTGTTCCTCGGAAGCGGAATATGTAAACAATGCGCACATCAAAGGGCCGAATCGAAACTAGCTAGCGGTGGTACGCTAACGACAGCTAGCGTCGACACAGCCAGCGGAAATTATTATACAGTTAAGCCCGCCCACTAATTTTACTGTCATTTGAAACTGGTATTGCTGAATTATAACTGCCAGGCCCTCTGTAAACGAACAGCGGGCATCACAATCCTGATAGGGGGGGAGACAGGCTTACAGGCTTCCACTTAACCCCTCACCTTCCAACACAGATTGAATAGACACGGTTAAATAATTTATTTGCTTATATTTTTGTAATTGTTTAGATGTCGATTGTCAAACTGTAAGTAGATAAAATAAAATTTAATAAATTATTTTATATATATTTATGTTTGAAGAATATTTTAGGCCCTCTGAGAGGGCGTAGAGGGCCCTGACGGTTCCCCTCTGATACATACTCAGTCTTGTGCCCAAGAGTTACTGTAAATTACGCTTAATGCTGTTTAGCTAAAGCACGTGTTTACTATGTTGTGTTTGCTGCTGTTAACAAAAAAGCCAACACTTTCCGTATTTCTTATCGATGTTTTAGTATAGCAGTCAAATAAAAGCCGCAGAGTATCTGTAACATCTGCTTTTCTGTACAGTGCTATACCAAATGACCAGCAGAGAGCAGTGTTGTGTTAAATAATACCCAATTAAACAAAAACATCTCAGTGTCATTTCGTGGATAAAAGGTGCAGAAAGTTATGACTGACTGTGTTGATCACACCCAATGGATCTCATCACTTGTCATCATTGTCGTCTTATGTCTTATTTTAAGCCTCCGGTTGGATTTGTTATAAGCTAGTCAGAATATATTGTAGATTTAAATAAACTTCTTAAATGTCACAGCTTTGTGCAGCGTGTCAACTGTAGAATTATTAACATCTTTAGTTCAGTACAGATATACGTATATTACACTTATAGGATGAGAACCAGCAAAAAAATAAAGAGTGAAGAGAATCATGTAATCATCTAATCATGTGTGGGCAAAAATCTGGGCGAGGCTACAAAATACACAATCCAACCACATCTTCATACACACACTTAACGCAACCCACAGAGTCTATATGTCATATCCCCTAGTGATGTCACATAGTTGGTGGACAACAAGTGCTTTTTTTTAAAGGAATTACCCTCCGTCCAGCGATGGGCAGGAAACAGTCACTAGCTGCAGCAGTAGAGGCTGTTCCTGGATCAGCTGTCTGCAATACCTTATCACAAAAAAGCCTTGAGAGAATAGCAAGGATGAAACTCCGCCAACATAAAACATCCAGGCATGCAACAAGTTAGAAGATCTGCAAAAACACTTTTTCTTTTCTCCCTCTGTAACTGTGGCCCTTTTTTGCAGACTCAAACATTTTTTTGATTAGATCAAGGGGGAAGAAATCTGAAAAATCTGTTAGCCAGGATTATCTCTTGTGTAAATGACATATAAAGTGTTGTGCTCTGTAAATCTATAATGATAAACTGGAGTCACAGTAGAGGTTTGCGGTACTGCACAAACCAGATTTATTCTCTTCCATCATGTTGATGATATTTTGCTCTTTAATATCATGAATCAGTAAGCTTTTCCTCAATGTGGTATGAGTTTGATTTGCTCCCTCATAAGTTTTGCATTACTGCGCAGCGGAGCGCTAGCAGGACGGGCGTGGCTCCTATGTATTTCAGCTCCTTCTTCGGCGATGGGGCCCAATGATCCAAACCATGTGAGCTGAGCCATTGAGCCAGTGGCTCCATCAGCCCACCCACGGCCAGCACCGCCAGGACCCTGTTCAGTGTCAGCATTCCACTACAGCCATGGAGATTCATGTACAGCAAACACACACACACACACACACACACACTGAAATACACATTTTTAATAAGGGCTCATAGAGAAACACCATGTGCTCCTTGCTCCCCTGCCCCAGACCAACCTTCCTCAACTCAGTCTATCCTGCCATCAACCCATCTGGCCTTGGGTCGCCCCCTGCCCTCCACGCCCTGGTTCCACCCCGGTTCCACCCCGGATCTGCCCCGGTACATCCTTACCAGCCTCATGATCAAAGGACCTTCGACGTGGCCAAAGACAGTTGCACCCTGAAGTGTTAGCTGGTATGCAATGTCCCACCACCGTACAGCCCAGACAGGGAAAGTGGCAAAGGCTGGAGCCAAGGAGAAGTGAAAGGCAGTAGAGGGAACATCCTACAGAACCGTGAGCATGACTCCTTGGTGAGCAGCTTTGGCTGGTTGCTGGGACATGAAAGGAGATGACCAGACTGCACGGAGACATGACTGCAGACCCCACAGAGGTGCTTGACTACGACTTCACTGAATATTACTTATCTAAAAGTGCAGACAAATACGCAACTTCAAAAGAGATCTTGTTAGGGAGGAAATACATCTTGCAACTACTTACAAAACAAAAATGCACATTTGAAAGCCTAAGGAGATATTTGAGAACTTGAAGAGATGGTTTCATCTTTGATGCCATTTTGAATTCTTGAAATGACTGCTGAGACCTGGTTACTGTGTCCCTCTATGTCTTAGATATGTGAGTGAATGCCTGCACTCAGTCCAACCAAGGTCTCTTTGTGTGAATGAAGTAACACTTATATAGCACCTTTGTAAGAACCCAAGGATACTTTACAATCAACACACAGATTTTACATCCAATCAACACACCGGTGAGAAGCAGCAGCCAATTGGGGCACAGCGTCTTTGGCTCTGAATGAACAAGACCAGTGTGAGCTGAGCTAAGCCAGGGCTGTCAACCACCTGCCTGAAGCTGAGAGAGAAGAGAAATCCTGGTCATATTTCTTCCATTGGAGTTCTCTTTCTTACAGAGTGCAACCCACTGTGTAACCACAACGCTCCACGAGGAGCTCCACTAAAGTATAGCTGCCAGAAACTTAACATGACAGCTTCATTATTATAATTGCATATGTCTTTACCACTCGCCAGTCATCCACTGACTAGAACGACTTCCGATATGTTAACAAATACAGCAAACCGCTGCAATGACTAACATGTTGGTCAGTTAAAAACTAAGTAAATGCCAGCTGAATGTGATCATAAGTCCAGCCGTTAGTCAGAGTCTTCGTTTGTGCATGTTTAATTGATGAAGACCACAAGCAGTTATGGAGCCACACGTATGAGGTTTTGGCACTGAAGAACCACAGGAGAGGCTTGACTGAAGAACCACAGAAGAAGCTTCACTGGAGATCCACAGGAGAATCTTCACAGGAGATCCACAGGAGAAGCTTCACTGGAGACCCACAGGAGAAGCTTCACTGGAGACCCACAGGAGAAGCTTCAGTGTGTTGAAAAGTGCTGAGTGCCTTTTCAGTCTGCTGCCTGCGACCAACTGCAAAAATGGAGGTGCTGACTGGGCCAGGAAATGCCATCTGTGTGATGGGTATAGTCACATATTAGGTATAGTACATAATTATGTAAGACCTGGTAGACCTGCGTCATTTACAGTGAATATTTAGGAGGGCAGTAAAAAAAGAAAAAGTTATTTTTAAAGAAGTGTGTTCATTTATACTTTCAGAATTTGGCAGATGTTCTTACATATGTTTTAGTATGACAGTAAAGTCTGCACACTCCCTGGCGACTGAACCCATGACTTTGGTATAGTTAGCACCTTGTTCAACCTGCCCATGTTTAATAAAATAACTGGTGAAGATTTACAGAAGCAGGATTGGCAGCAAAATGAAACAAAACATAATTACACTTGAAAACGGATAAACGTCATATAGTGAAATTACACAAATAATGGAAAGCTTGAGGAGGCTACTTTATTATCATAAGCAATGCCCTGAACTGAACACAGCATTGTGCGTTTAATTAGCTGTGAACTGGGTTTATATCAGTGGGAGGGTGGAATGCAGCAGACTAAACTAAACTCAAGCCGTTTTTTGTTGTATGTATCGTTTCGAAACAAATATAACTTAACAATTAAACGTCCTTTGGAGTCGGTGTGAATGAAAATTAGATGTGGGTGTTTTCTGCCGAGAAGTGACCCAGTCAGCCCCACACCGTCAACTTGAAGAAGGCTACTGGCTGGTTCCGTCGCCCGTCCCATCCCCGTAATTCACTCAATGCAATATATTTATACAGAGGCGGACCAACATCACTTACAACAAACCCATTCACGTAAACGAGGGCAACGCTTCTCGGGCAGGAACAACCAATCCTTTAAATCTGACCACAGCTTTTTACCTTTGTTAAACATTTGTGTGGAAACTGTATTACTCCGAACAGAATAACACTGTGGGAAGAACCTCTGTGAACATCATGAACTTTTTTTCTGCGCTCCACTGTGTGCTGCTTATTTCGTTATGTGAAATACTTGGAAAACACCGCACAAACGGTAAGTTAGTAGAAGTTGATAGTTTAAAGTATTTCTTAGATTTTTTTTAGATGGATACCTTAGACATTTCTATTTTGCGTTAGGGAAATTCTCAAAGACAGATGTTGCTCTGTGGGTTTTGCGTCGCTTCAGGTTAGCTAGTGCGATTTTTTTATATAACATTGTAAAACCATGAGAAACGTCGAACTCAGTGAACTTTACTACGACAGCCAGCTAAAAATTTCATCTGGTGAGATACCCATAGTGTACAGGTGCAGACATACTTTATCATATGAACAGGCCATGGAGAATAGCCAAAAATATAATAAGTATAAAATAAGCGAACCTTTCGTTGATCTAGGTATACTTGTTCACATTTTAGGATTGTAAAGTTGTTGATATACATTTTGGTATACGTCTGAGTAACATACCTCAGATACATCTGAGACTTTTGAGGGCAGAATTGTCTTCTGTGAACTCTGCAATCATTACTTCACCATGAATGAGGTACTTTTAAATACTATTACAAATATTTGTTAATTCATTATTATGATGTAACTGTTATCGTTGTGCTGAAAATACAGATGAAATTAACTCCTAAAACATTTAAAAGTTAGCAGGTCTCCTGTTTTTCACATATGTTGTACTATAGCTGGGTCTGTATGGACCTTTAGGTTAAATAACAGCAAACGCTACAAATACCTTCTGGTCTCAGCACACACATCACAAAAACACAAAACACAAGTTTTTTATGTCTACATTCAAAGACCCTTTAATCAGTTTTGTTGACGTTAATGAACAGCACATTTTTTTAGTGTTGTACTAGGTAAACTGTGAAAGTGATTGAATGCAAATGTGTGTGTGTGTGTGTGTGTGTGTGTGTGTGTGTGTGTGTGTGTGTGTGTAGCGGGCATGTGTTGGCTTCAGCAGGGCCAGGAGCAGCGCTGTGTTTTGGTTCTCATGCGTGGAGTGACCAGGGAGGAGTGTTGCGCAAGTGGCCGACTGGACACAGCCTGGTCCAACAGCAGTCTGCCCATCAACGAAGTCAGTCTGCTGGGCTTCCTGGGTATTGTGTCCTGCAAGCCATGCAAAGGTAGGTCCTTCTCCAATAACCCACTTAACGCAATGTAAACATTTTAATTACTGGCTCAAGAGGAGGAATGACTATATTTGGCTTTGTGTGCCATGCTGTGCACTCCCTTGTGATAATTGGTTGAACGCATTTAATGGTTTCTATTATGATAAAAGGTCGCCATTTATGCGTTTGATTAAATCTTAGTAGGACTGACTTGGGTTGGTCAGAAAGAACAAACCTTGCTTATATTTATGGCATTTAGCTGACACTTTTATATAAGGCAATTAACAATTACAGCTAATTACAATTTGAACAAATGAGGGATAAGGTTCATGGAAGCAGCTTGATAGAGGTGAGGCTTGAACTGTTAGCTTTTTTGATTACTAGCTGAGCACCTTAACCACTGAGCTGTCCTACTGGTCTCCGTGTTGGTGATCAAGGGCCAGTGTTGATTCAGGTGCTGCTGGAATGAGAGACGAAGAGGGTGAGGATATTGAGAATAAAGCATTGTAGGCACCTCTTAATCCACACGACACAGTTTGGGGCCACTCTGAGGTTGATAACTGGACAAAAAAAGCTTGGTATGGATTTGAGCCAGATGTTCTCTCTAATTCCATCCAGCTGTTTTGGGTATGGTGCAGTATTATGAATCTGGAACAGGTATGCAGGTTTGCTGAGATACATACATATACATGTGCATGTGTGTGCATGTAATAGGACAGACATTAATTAACTTGTTACTCAGGTGTCAAGGTAATCTGAAGCTCCATTACTGGGAGATTTAAGAATAATTCTTTAGAATAGAAAATAGTGGTATACTTACCACTATTTTCCTTTACTAGGAAAAATAGAACACTAGCTAAGACACTAGCTAACACTCTTACCTTTCAGCTAAGACTCTAGCTAACACGCCTTTTAGCTAAGACACTAGCTAACACACTTACCTTTCAGCTAAGACACTAGCTAACACCTTTCAGCTAATACAATAGCTAAGAAACTTGCTCTTCAGCTAAGACACTAGCTAACACATTTGCCCTTCAGCTAAGACTAGGGTTGCCACCTGTCCCGGTTTTCCCGGGACTATCCCGGTTTTCACGTTGCTGTCCCGGTTTTCCCGGGCTGTCCTGGTTTGGCCCGGTTTTCCTTCGTTTTAATATTCGGTCCTGGCAAAAATAATAATAATTTAATGTCCCGGTTTTCACTAGGTTAGTTCAAACGACTATTTAGACTTTTAGATTTAGTTTCTGCACACTTTAAATCCGTATTTTATTTCTCGCTGTGTTCATTTTACACCCCCCCTCCCCCGTCAACAATTTACGTTCGCGTATGACAGAGTGTCCTTGTTTTTTGTCAGACCTAGGTGGCAACCCTAGCTAAGACTTTTAACTCTTCAGCTAAGACATGAGCCTAACAGCAAAGACACTAGCCTTTCAGCAAAGACTCTGCTCTTATAGCTAAGACACTACTCCAGCTGAGACACTACCCCTCCAGCTAAGACACTACTCCAGCTGAGACACTACCCCTCCAGCTAAGACACTACTCCAGCTAAGACACTACTCCAGCTGAGACACTACCCCTCCAGCTAAGACACTACTCCAGCTAAGACACTACTCCAGCTAAGACAATACTCCAGCTGAGACACTATTCCTCCAGCTAAGACACTACTCCAGCTGAGACACTACCCCTCCAGCTAAGACAATACTCCAGCTAAGACACTACTCCAGCTAAGACACTACTCCAGCTGAGACACTACCCCTCCAGCTAAGACACTACTCCAGCTAAGACACTACTCCAGCTGAGACACTACCCCTCCAGCTAAGACACTACTCCAGCTAAGACACTACTCCAGCTAAGACAATACTCCAGCTGAGACACTATTCCTCCAGCTAAGACACTACTCCAGCTAAGACAATACTCCAGCTGAGACACTATTCCTCCAGCTAAGACACTACTCCAGCTAAGACAATACTCCAGCTGAGACACTATTCCTCCAGCTGAGACACTCCTCCAGCTAAGACAATACTCCAGCTGAGACACTATTCCTCCAGCTAAGACACTACTATTACAGCGGACACACTAGACTTTCAGAGCAACCGTAACATGAGTGAAATGGAATGCGCTCAGTACAATGGCGGTTCTTTTTCTTCCCCCTTTCCTCTCCTTCTCAATCTTTCCGAGTGCTTATTGGAACGCAGCCTTGTTTTGCCTTCCTCCCGCAGAAACGACTGAATTCCAGCTTACCGCAGAGAGAAATGGCTGCCACATGCTAAAGAAGTCTGGTCCTCATAAGCTTTGAACACTTAGCACACAATCAGTGACATTAGATACTAGAGAGGGGGGAGCAGAGAAAAATATCTATTTTACTGTTTGGTCCTCTTCTTTACTCTTTTCTGTTATCATAACATTATACAGACTACTGGGCTTTGCTTATTGATATTCAACATGGGTGTCTCCAGGAGAGGGGCTTCACAGCATTCCCAGAGCTCTAACTCCAACTCTGACTAATCTGTACACTTCCGTACATCCCTATTTAGGATTCCTTAATGCGAGTGACTACATCATGAATTTGCTACCCTAAAATACCTTACATCATGCCCTTAAACAAAACAGATGGGCTCTCTAGAAGAGGCAGAGCTTTCATACTGGGAGTCACTTAGTAGTGCGTTCAACTCCTATGAACAGCATATAAAATTGCTTTTACATGGGAATTTGGTACATGTGAACATTCATATCATAAAGATTGTAAGGGAGATCCTGAGCTAAAGATAATTGCTATAGTGCAGCATGTCTATGCTTACTGCTGTACAGTACCAGTACAGTACTGTTGTGATAATAATTGCATTACTGTAATGCAAAGTAAAAATACTGAAAGATCAGTCTTCTACAAGTTTTAATTAACCGTAAATTGTTTAGTTTTGTTCCAACTGAGGTTCTGTACAGCAAAAAGCTGATCACAATAATAACAACTTCTTTGTTTTGAAGGCAATGTGATTAATGGATTTTCAAATGAGCCGCTCATTGCCACAACGTCTTCCTCACAGAGACGTGTGAAGGGGTGAAGTGTGGTCCAGGGAAGGCGTGTAAGATGAAGGGCGGACGGCCTCAGTGCATGTGCTCTCCGGACTGCTCAAGCGTCTCCCAGAAGCACGCCGTCTGCGGGAGTGATGGCAACTCCTACAAAGACGAGTGTGCTCTTCTCATGGCACGTTGCAAAGGTCACCCTGATCTGGAGATCATGTACCAGGGAGAGTGCAAAAGTGAGTTTTGTCTTTGTAATCACCAGCCTCGCGTCTGAAGGTCTTTGCTCTGCCTTTGTTCATTGTTGTGGGCCGTTCATGCGATTTCCTCTTGTTCATAGACAAGATATCAGCCGATATCAAACAATAAAAAAGAAAAAACGTTTTTGTAATAAACAGTGGTGGTGAGCTTTGGCTTATCTCCTCCACTCTTGTTTTCAGAGTCATGCTCCAACGTGGTGTGCCCGGGCACGCACACCTGCGTGACGGACCAGACCAACAGTGCCCACTGTGTCATGTGCCGCACCGCCCTCTGTCCCATGCCCCTGCTGACTGACCAGACCATCTGTGGCAATGACAACATCACCTACCCCAGCGCCTGCCATTTGCGCCGGGCCACCTGCTTTTTTGGGCGCTCCATAGGAGTGCGCCATTATGGCCACTGCAGAAGTAAGGGCTGGTTCTCGGTGCAGGCCCAAACACCTTCAACACAGACACGTACACAGGCCCAAACACCTTCAACACAGACATGTACACAGGCCCAAACACCTTCAACACAGACATGTACACAAGCCCAAACACCTTCAACACAGACACGTACACAGGCCCAAACACCTTCAACACAGACACGTACACAGGCCCAAACACCTTCAACACAGACATGTACACAGGCCCAAACACCTTCAACACAGACATGTACACAGGCCCAAACACCTTCAACACAGACACGTACACAGGCCCAAACACCTTCAACACAGACACGTACACAGGCCCAAACACCTTCAACACAGACACGTACACAGGCCCAAACACCTTCAACACAGACATGTACACAGGCCCAAACACCTTCAACACAGACATGTACACAGGCCCAAACACCTTCAATACAGACACATACACAGGCCCCAAACACCTTCAACACAGACACGTACACAGGCCCAAACACCTTCAACACAGACACATACACAGGCCCAAACACCTTCAACACAGACATGTACACAGGCCCAAACACCTTCAACACAGACATGTACACAGGCCCAAACACCTTCAACACAGACACGTACACAGGCCCCAAACACCTTCAACACAGACACGTACACAGGCCCAAACACCTTCAACACAGACACGTACACAGGCCCAAACATCTTCAATACAGACACATACACAGGCCCAAACACCTTCAACACAGACATGTACACAGGCCCAAACACCTTCAACACAGACATGTACACAGGCCCAAACACCTTCAACACAGACACGTACACAGGCCCAAACATCTTCAATACAGACACGTACACAGGCCCAAACACATTTAACACAGACACGTACACAGGCCCAAACATCTTCAACACAGACACATACACAGACCCAAACACCTTCAACACAGACACGTACACAGGCCCAAACACCTTCAACACAGACACGTACACAGGCCCAAACACATTTAACACAGACACGTACACAGGCCCAAACACCTTCAACACAGACATGTACACAGGCCCAAACACATTTAACACAGACACATACACAGGCCCAAACAACTTCAACACAGACACGTACACAGGCCCCAAACACCTTCAACACAGACATGTACACAGGCCCAAACACCTTCAACACAGACACGCAAGCAGACACAAACAGCTTCAACACAGACATGTACACAGGCCCAAACACCTTCAATACAGACACATACACAGGCCCCAAACACCTTCAACACAGACACGTACACAGGCCCAAACACCTTCAACACAGACACATACACAGGCCCAAACACCTTCAACACAGACATGTACACAGGCCCAAACACCTTCAACACAGACATGTACACAGGCCCAAACACCTTCAACACAGACACGTACACAGGCCCCAAACACCTTCAACACAGACACGTACACAGGCCCAAACACCTTCAACACAGACACGTACACAGGCCCAAACATCTTCAATACAGACACATACACAGGCCCAAACACCTTCAACACAGACATGTACACAGGCCCAAACACCTTCAACACAGACATGTACACAGGCCCAAACACCTTCAACACAGACACGTACACAGGCCCAAACATCTTCAATACAGACACGTACACAGGCCCAAACACATTTAACACAGACACGTACACAGGCCCAAACATCTTCAACACAGACACATACACAGGCCCAAACACCTTCAACACAGACACGTACACAGGCCCAAACACCTTCAACACAGACACGTACACAGGCCCAAACACATTTAACACAGACACGTACACAGGCCCAAACACCTTCAACACAGACACGTACACAGGCCCAAACACATTTAACACAGACACGTACACAGGCCCAAACACCTTCAACACAGACACGTACACAGGCCCAAACACATTTAACACAGACACGTACACAGGCCCAAACACCTTCAACACAGACATGTACACAGGCCCAAACACATTTAACACAGACACATACACAGGCCCAAACAACTTCAACACAGACACGTACACAGGCCCCAAACACCTTCAACACAGACATGTACACAGGCCCAAACACCTTCAACACAGACACGCAAGCAGACACAAACAGCTTCAACACAGACCCGTACACAGGCCCCAAACACCTTCAACACAGACACGTACAAAGGCCCAAACACCTTCAACACAGACACGTCCACAGGCCCAAACACCTTCAACATAAACACGTACACAGTCACAAACACCTTCAACACAGACACATACACAGGCCCAAACACCTTCAACACAGACACACAGGCAGGCGCAAACACCTTCAACATAGACATGTACACAGTCACAAACACCTTCAACACAGACACGTACACAGGTCCCAAACACCTTCAACACAGACACATACACAGGCCCAAACACCTTCAACATAGACATGTACACAGGCCCAAACACATTTAACACAGACACACAGGCAAGCCCAAACACCTTTAACACAGACACGTACACAGGCCCAAACACCTTCAATACAGACACATACACAGGCCCAAACTTCTTCAACACAGACATGTCCACAGGCCAAAACATCTTCAATGCAGACACGTGCACAGTCTCAAACACCTTCAACACAGACACGTACACAGGCCCAAACACATTTAACACAGACACACAGGCAGGCCCATACAAACACCTTCAATACAGATATGCGGGCAAACCAAAACACCTTCAACACAGACACACAGGCAGGCCCAAACACCTTCAACACAGACATGTACACAGGCCCAAAGACCTTCAATACAGAAACGTACACAGGTCCAAACACCTTCAACACATACACGTACCCAGGCCCAAACACCTTCAATACAGATATGCTGCAGACCCAAACACCTTCAACACAGACAAGTACACAGGCCCAAACACCTTCAATACACCTTCAATGCAAATCGCTGTTAGTGTTTCACTCCGTGCTCTTTCTTCTCTTGCAGGTACGGAAGGCAGTGAGGAGAATTCACTGTTTTAGGGACACTGACTATGTATGACCAGCTTTGTTTCCTGTACATCCAATGACAGCAGTGTATGTGGGCGAGTCACAGCTTCCAAAACAGTGTCGCCATTTTTGACACGAACCACTGATATATGTAGATGCATGCAGTTCATATTTCAAGGGGAATGTGTGCCAGCCTCACTATCTGGTATGATGTTTTACTAAAACAGTTGTCAAAGACTATTATAAGATGTGGGCCTCACAATGTGCATATTGTAAATACATTACCAGTATTATTTATTGGAGAAAACTAACTCTCCAAAAGATTGTTTAATTTAAATTACTTTTGCATTTGTTTTGCATGTTCCCAGAAAAGGTCAGATGTCTTCACATAGATATTTATTGTTATTGTCAGTTTTCATGTATAGAACCATTATAAGTCAATACTTGTTCATGTGAAAAAGTAAATCACATTCAAAAATGTCATTTTCCAGCATTTTAAATGTAATGTTATTGTGTATAACATGCCGCACGAAACCGCCTTGACTTGTGTGAATAGGAAGGTTTGAATACAAGCTAATAATGGGTTTGTCTAAATATTGTCTAAAGATCGAATGTCACAAAAGATTTACACCACTTTCACTGCACTGTATACATAAGCAGTGGGTAAGAATCCATGTGCACTAGGATAACAGGTATCAGCATTAAATCTTGGCGTTTAGAGAAATATCCTCAAAGCCGCTCTACGCCCATCCTCCCCAAACGCGCCTCCTTCAGAAAGCCAAGGGGCCGAATTCTTCCAGGCTCTGGAAGCTGTTTGTGATGGAGGGGCAGCCAGAACCCGAAGCGTGGGCTGTCGGAGATGCGGGATGTGGCGGGCCCGGTGCCAGAGATCCGAGCGTGCTGCCAGGAAAGCGGTACTGAGCCACCCACCTAACTCACCAGCCGCAGTCCACCATCGTCCCGCTTTATGAGGAGGCTGTTGCTGTCCAAATAATGTCCAGTATGTTCTACTGTTTAATGGTCTTCATATTTTTTTTATGTGTGTGCATTTGTGGGTTACTTGAGTGTATTATTTTAGGACGAGGGGCATTGTTACACTGACCGATATTTAGTGTGCCTCTGTATTATGTTTTTTGTGAGTAAGTGACCGAATAGTTTGCATTTCCGTTGTGTAATCTTTAAACTTTGTCCAAGTTATGTTGATAGCACAGATCCTACAGTATATGCCTGTAAATACATTTCCTGTTTTGCAGTACCTGAGTATCTACTGTGAAATGTCCTAATGTATCAGCGTATTTTTGTATTTTAATACTTACATTTATCTAATGATTAAAACAAAGATTTCTTGACTTGCTTGTTGTTTGTAATCCATTACCATCTGCTGTGACAAGAACTAATATGACAGCTTTTGATGTGACCAACAGATATGTAATTTTTATAAATAGCAGTATGAAGAATAACAATTCTATCACACCACTATAAAACACAGTATACTAAGAAAATGTTTTGGTTGAATTATCCAGTTCTGTTGATTGCTGTCTGAAACCCACAGCCCTCTGCAGTGACTTCATGCACCATACACAGCTCTCGGAGGAACCACGGAAACCCCAGAATCCAGACTGAACTTTTCCTCAAGCTTTGACCAAGTGGAATTATCCACCAATAGCTACACGCAGGCCTGTGACAGTGCAGTAAAACGTAGCGTTCCTTCAGCCAGCCGAGCTCGTGCTGGGTAAGAGAGATGAGATACTGACTCACTTCCCCGTGTGAAATAGCTGTTTTCCCCCAGTCCAGAGAGAGGCACTCCCGGGCTGCACACTGCATCTGGTTTAACTTTGAGAGATGTTTATATTCCGATCTAAGTGTCCTTTTATTACGGTGGGGCTAGAATTAAATGTTTGCTCAAAGAGACCATAACAATTCTGTAAAAAATTTTGCTTTCTTATAGCGCCCGCCTGACGTTTCTGGGCCTGTTGGTGTTCTCCGCTTTTCTCACGACTGCTCAAAGCTGCTCATCTCTGAGGGAAACTAGACTCACTGTTGACACGAGCTCAAATATCAGTGTTAAATCAGTGACCCATTGGTTCAGTGTGAATAATGAATGTAGTGGTCTGACTGAGTCACTAGGGAAAAACACATTACATCAGAGTGATCGCACAGACACGTCAAAGGTACAGATGTTAAGACAACAAAACGGCAAGACTGACTATCCACTCTAAATGTGAGACTCAATTGTATCTGAAATAACAGCCTTGTAAATGACTCTTGAAACCTGGAACTATCTGACAAAATATGTTTATTACATACCAAATACCAGGATACAGTCATCCTGAAATAAGGTTTCACGTCAAGACCAACTGTTAAAAGTCACCACCATGACCCAAGACATTCTCCTCGTGTTACCCTTGTAGCAATCCTCTAGACCCAGAACACGTCTTTTGTAATTATTTTATTTGTATGACATGATCATCAAAAGACCAAGCTTTGATGAGTCGTGATCAAAACAAAAACACTGTGTTCATACAAACCTCTCAGTAAAGTCCATAAGACGCCGATCTTTGTAATATACATTTGGCCAGACAGCTCCAATGGTGACCTTGCCACTTATGTGACGTTAGGTCTCCAACTGCAGCAGACGTGACCCAGTGAAACAAACATGTTGCTATGCATTACGCACATTTCCGCAGTCCATTCTGAGTACCATAGCTCAGTGTTTATTTTTTCGTAATGGATCCTTGCGCATTTTTAAACTCTCCAGAGGTGGTGTGGCCTTTGGATGGACAGGACACGAGAGTCATGTTCAGGGTCACTTTATGTCATCATTGTACACATTTGTACAGCTCTGTCTGCAAAGCTCCTGAACTCCATGAAGACAGGAATGGAGGGCAGAGCCTGATACAATATGCTACTCTGAGGGCACCTTTGGTGACACAAAACCTCAAGTACCAATGACATGTCAGATAGAAACTCACATCATATGAAATATGGATCCTCTCCTTCCTCTTCCTTATTATTATTATTAGTAATAGTAATAATAATTAGTAGTATTATTATTAGTAGTAGTATTACTAGTAGTAGTTATAGTATCAGTAGGTATAGTAATAGTGTTACTACTAGTAGTAATAGTAGTAGTAATAGTATTATTATTATTAGTTGTAACAGTATTAGTAGTAGTAGTAACAGAATCAGTAGTAGTAGTAATAGTATTAGTAGTAGTAGTAGTAATAGTAGCAGTAATAGTATTAGTAGTAGTAGTAGCAGAAATAGTATTAGAAGTAGTAGTAATTGTATTATTATTAGCAGTAGTAGTAGTAATAATGGTAGTAGTAGCAGTAATAGTATTAGTAGTAGCAGTAATAGTAGTAGTAGCAGTAATAGATTGGTAATGAGCTAATTCATAGGCATGTAATCCAGGAAGGTACTTTTGCTGTAGTGATGGCTTCAGAACATTGTCATGTAATATAGTAGAGAAATGGCACTTTATCTTCTTCTCCTCACTTTCAGTTATGAAATGTTTGATCCATATATACAGTCTATTAATATGTGCTGTAAATAGGATGCATTCAACCAAGGCATTCTTACTGAGAACTTCTCTTTAGATGTCATGACTTACAAATCACCATGAAATAAGACCACGCAAACAAGTGTGTTTCTCTGAGGGGCAAAGTGGATTGAGAAACTTTTCTGGGGAGACAAAAACAGACTTCGGAAGTTAGGCAACCTCTAATTGTTCCAATTAACCATAGCGTATGGTCAATGAGCTGAGATGTTATCTTCAGACCGCTCTACTGGGACAGCACGAGGCCCCGCCCACAACATCTGTGTGGTCTGTCTGCATCACTTACCGATTTGCTTCTTGGGTTCAGCCCATTACGAATGACAAATTGTACAAGAAAACATCAACTTCCGATCGGAATTCAGTGTTGCAGGACAAGAGACATTTTAAGACATTTTCTCTCTGAGGAAAGACATACTTTCTGGTAAAAGTTTCCAGTGGTCAACTTCCAAAACACAGGGTAAAACATACCCAAACACATCAAAACAACAACAAAAAAGAAAAACAACTTTTCTCATGTGCTAAAGCCACAAGCAACCATACGGTTGAACATGGCTATGATTTAGAACATGGCTATGATGTAGGAAACACTCAAGTTAAAAGGCTGTGTGTGTGTGTGTGTGTGTGTGTGTGTGTGTGTGTGTGTGTGTGTGTGTGTGTGTGTGTGTGTGTGTGTGTGTGTGTGTGTGTGTTGTGTGTGTGTGTGTGTGTGTGTGTGTGTGTGTGTGTGTGTGTGTGTGTGTGTGTGTGTGTGTGTGTGTGTGTGTTGGGGTTGCAGTGTGGCCATCAAATTTGTGCATGTGGAGTCCATTTCCTTAGAAAACTGTGCATTCTGGGGGATAGACCTCAGGTCCGATATGATCATTAGTCGCACATGACCACCACCATGGCAGCTTCATCCATGGCCTCTTATCTCCACTACCTATGGCCCGTCTAGTGTGTGGTGTTTTCAGCGCACTGGGCCTTGACCAGAGCCATCTGTAACATCTGTTCCAGCTAATACCTTCCAGCAGATGATAAAGATCTGACTACACCATAACATCATGCCGCCAGGCCTCATAATAGCCAAGTGGAATATTTCCGGCCGCACAGAAGCACATGCTGTGTTTATAGGAAGGCCGATATGAGTCCAGCGAACCAATTCAGTCACTCTACCACAGAATAGCAACCGGAATAGCCACCAATAGAGTTAGCCACTACAGTGGAAATCTATGATCATGCACGACGGGGTGCAGCCATTTTATCTTGTTACATTGTTTGTGCGCTTTGGTTTAGTGATTGGTTGAAATAATTCAAATCAGTTGCAAGTTCAATGGGAATACTATATCTGTGCAATTTAGGCCATGGATAATCAGCAGCTCTGCGAGTATGGGCAGGTTTGCATCTTCTAATTGTGCCCAGATGTGGGTGCACTGGCATCTGGACCCTGTGTTTCTGCCTGCAGAGGGAGGGAACCTGCCATGACTGGACAAGGCCCTAGCCGCGGTGCCAGTATTATTCCTGAACACCTCGCAAACAGGAAAGTGCTAAGTTTGCGTTAGGACTGGCAGTCATTCAAACATGTCAGCGTGCACTTAATTACCCGCCAAGAGCCGAGGCATTGACGAGGGCCGTGCGTTTCCTCCCGGGTGTGGAGCAACTCGGAGCTGGTGTTAAAAAAGCTCTCTGGCTCATATCCGGGATATTTCGCAGCTTGGCCTGACGCACGGCTGCAGCTACAGTGAGGAAGTGAGTGTGAATGATGGGAGCCATTTGGTGCAAACTAAATGAGATTAGTGTGTGCGCTCCTCTCTGATGCTGTCGCACACATGCTGGGCGATGGATTGTGTGTGAACCGGAGGCTGTTCAGTTGCCTCTTTATTCTGGGTTATCTCGAAAAGATGACAGGTGCCTCACGGTTTCCAGATTCAGCTTTCACTTTGGATGTACTGCGGTCGTTGGATACGTATTTAATACTGAGCAGCAATTCCGGGGGGGGATTGAAGAACAGTCGGAAATTATTAGGCAAGCACGATAATTCATGAGTGAGCTCGGCAAAGAAGACACGGGAAAGCTGCCAAACATTTCAGTCCAATAATGGTGGAAATGTTACACATAATGTTACAATGGTGTAACGCCGCCTCAGCCGCATGACCCCACTGTAGCCTCAGAGTCTGAGTCTTTCCTCAAGCACAGACGCTGCGACGAGTAGCGAAATTACCCGGATGGTAGCGCGCGAGCAGCACAGGGTTCGACGAGCAGCTTCTCGCGCCTCCGCCGTCAGAGGTTCCTAATCACAGCGCGTGCACCAACATTACAACCACAGCAGACAGGGTCCAACCTCACAACAGTCACGGTTTGCTGCATTCTCTTGCAAGCAATGATAGAGATGAAAGGTTTTTTTAAAAGGGTGGTCTATTGTTTCATTTGTGGATGCTCTTTGGATAAAGAATGTAAGAACTTAGTAAACATTTTAATATTCTTTGCACCAGCAGTTCAAGAGGGCATTGTCTATTGTTCAGAAAGTGGACCAAAATGAAACAGCACATTTAAGATTTTGTAACATAGTCTGTGGGAGTAAATTAGTCTCACATTTTCAAAAGAACATGTCTGATACAGAAATATAATTCAGTTAATGTTACAGACCCTTGATAAATTTGATAGGCCATTGTGTTCAGATATGTTGCGTTACCCCTGCCAACGCTATTCCAGGTCAGAAATGTTTCGAGCACACCCAAAACGTGATATGTGAATTTGCGCTCAGGCCAGCAGAGGGGAAGCAGAGGCTCGCAGCAGTAAGGTCGGGCAGCTCTTCCTATTTTTCCTCCAGTTACGCTTCTGAAGGCAACAGAAACGCAGTGTACTTGGAGGCTGGACAGACATCTTACAAAAACGTCTCCACAAATCCTAAATCACTGCTTCAGCAGCCCTGCTATAACGATACATGTGTTTCTGAAGCAACGGAGGATCGAGATCTGATTTACGGTTCTTGTCCACCCAAAAATGCATTCAGAATATGAGAAGAAACGTTTTTTCTGATGAGGCAAAGGCCTGACAATGACCTGTTATATAGGTCCTCCTAATATACATATAAAATGGTCTAATATGGAGGTATAGAAGCTCTTTCTATTCAGTAATTGTCTACATAAATAATCATATGCCAGAAAAGCATTTTCGGTTGGTAACAGTTAACCGTCCAGACAAGATTCCAGGGGCTAATGAAATGCAGTTATTGTGCAAAGGAGATGTGTCATGTTCAAATAAAAGCTATGTGAAAGGATAGCTACACACTTGAACACTTATGTGGTTTCTTTCTCTTGTGTGGAGTTAATTAAAATTTCATAAAAAGTCATATAATAGAGCGCAGGTACAGGTACCACGACAATCTTCCAAGTTTTATTTTCAACAAGGTAAGCAAAAGCGCCATCTTGTGGCCTCTTCTCATAACAAAGTATATGCGTGCCTGTTGGGCTTCTGGGTGCGAGGAGGACGGTGATGCCCATTGCTGCTCTATAATTTGGAATTTGGTAAACATGCTTGGTTTCCTTCTGAGAAAACTGTTTTTCAAACATTCCATAGCTGCCAGAGCGTCAGTCGCGGCACAAATGCGAGGACTGATCATAACGGGCAAACACGCAGATACAAGACGCACGTTTTAAACACTTGTTTATGACGTAATGGGCTTTTATAATAGAACTGAACCAACACAGATGTGTTGTGGGCTTGGAACGCTGAAGTTGCAGGAGCCCTGTGCACACAGCCCCAGTTCAACACTTCAGCTTGACACACATATGTAAACGTGCAGATTAAAGAGGCAGCACATGGTAGGTGTCATTAATGATTGACCACTCCAAGCTTTCACCATTTCAGAATAAACCATGTCCTAAACTTAGCATGAACAATGCAGATAATTACTATTGTGTAATCGTATGCAAATTTTGTGAATTGTAATGACACCATTAATTGTACTTAAATTACAGTAATTAGAGTAACAAGCCAGTTTGATGCAACTCCTTAAAGGTTATAACCAATGGGATCTAAGGAGAGTTAAATTCAAAGCTTCCTTGTTTCAAAGACTCTCCAACATACTTACAGGTGCACCCTTGAATGTCAGTGCAATAAACAACCAACTTCTTCTCAAGCTGCAAAGCTTACTAGCAAAGATAAACACACATAAAACATATGCGAACAGAGCAGGCTTATCACGGGACCAGACACACACAATGAGGGCAGATTGAAGGAGCCTACCCCACCCTGTGGAAAAATAAGTCACCCCACGAACCAGCTGGGCAACCTCACAGTATGTGCACAGTGTGAAGCACTTGAGGGACCTAATAGTTCTCCAATGAAGTCATTAATTTATATATGAATTAATATTATTCATTATTTAATATATTGTATGCATTTAGTCAATGTTTTAAATAATTCAACAGTGAACATGCTTACTTGAATAATTGCCTACTTTTTGACCAAAAATAGGTGCTCACCTCAGTTTGATGCATTTTGGTTCATGTTTAAAACATATTTTAAAAAACAGTAATATTCTTCCACTTCTCCAGTTCTCCATATATGTATGACAGAAAGGTAAATATGATTTTAATGCCCAACTAAGCAAAACAAAATGTCAAAACTAAAAATGTAAACACGCAGGATTTCCATTAAGCAGTGGAAGCTAGCTAGCTAATAGTGATGACTCACTAATATGGGAACATTAAATTTCTTCTCAGATATCTAGAATGATCTTCTCAGATATCAATGCATTATCATTTGAAAGCATTTACGTATCATATTCTTATGGTTATGAGAGTGTATCACATGCTTGGACAGCATTTACTGTGTGGTTAAAAAATGAACAGAATGTGCTAGATTGATTCAATGATGTGGTTTGAATATTTAGACAAAACTAACTCTGGAAAACATGCTTTAGTAAATTGGAATTATTAAATTCATTCTGACCTTATTAGAGATGCATGATTTTGAAAAAATCTTACCATATCAACATCTTTGTTCTTTTATATCTTTCTCAAAACAAGTTAGATCTACACTCAGTTTTCTGTGGTATCTGTGACTTTTTTCAATATTGCAATGCTTTCCTCATGGCCTCTTGCTGGACCATAAAATTTGCGTGAAATCCATGAAATCCATATCCACCCTGGTCCCTCAGGGATGTGGGTGTAGCAGGAGTCAACAGACACTAGAGACCTCTGGGACAGTCCAGCCCTGGGGCAGGCAGTAATATACCAAAACAACTTTATCCTCTTTCATGCACGAAGGATCTTTGTTGTAGTTCTACACAAACAAAGGTGAGGAAGAATTTGAACTCTTTCATTTATTCTGTCAAAACTGACTGCAGAGAGAGAACACAGATGAAAAGAAATAATTAAACAAAAAGTTAAATTGCACTCAGACCTTCCACTTAGACTATTTTGAATTAGTGAGGTAGTAGATTATAGCAAAACATTACTAACATAATAAAAATGAGAGGCTGTACAGGAAATGTAACTCGATATGTTTGAGATTGTATGGTTGCTCCACACCCTGAAATGTCAGGTGGGAGAGAAAGCCATTGTCTTAAAAAAATTAAATGTTTCTACAGTAACGCTGCCCTCTTCTGGCGATAGGAACACACACACACACACACACACACACACACACACACACACACACACACACACACACACACACACACACACACACTGACTGGTTTGCTTTTATGCTTTTGGATATTTTAATTTTGGAAGGCATTTTGTGTAATATGATGACAAATAAATCTGAATTTATACTGAGATTATACATTTACCTTTATTTGATCCTAAGTGAAAAGACATTCTATACAAATCTATATTTTCACTATATTAAGGTACTGAAGTACACAAATTACTGAAGAGGTATGTATCACATTACTACTACGTACACACTATACATATGAAGAGCAGATGAAGAAGAATACTGTGGCTTTTGTAATTTATTTCTTTATCACATTGTTTATATTATACAGTAAATATTGTTATTTGCGGCATATTTGGGCATTGGGGTGTTTTTAAGGCGTGGACATGTCACTAACACAAGTTTGAAAACTATTGTAAAAATAGTACTAATACACATTGCCTGCACAATTCATGAAGGACATGTGTCAGACTTCTCTGTAAATTTTAATAATTGTAATGCTTGCACAATAACATTACAATAAATGTTTGCCTGAGCGCACGCAGCGAACGTGGTGACGTCCGTCGCGTCTCGTGCGGACGTGCGCGTCCTCGTGCGCGTCAGGATCAAATAGAGGACGACGAGGCGACGGGCGACGATACCGACGATCTCGCAGTCGGCGTTGCTTGTGAAGTTGGGGTCTAGGTTTAATCGTGGACCGCAGTGTTTTTATTCGTTATTAAGAGATAACACGTTGATGGAAGTCAACATGCGGCTGATGTGGGGGTTTATCGCCCTTTTGTTTTGTTTTCACCAAGCCGCTGCGTCCGCAGGTAAGACCACCTAACGTCTTTGAGTCCGCGTCGTCAGGCAGAAACACCGACTGGCTCAGTGGCGGTTACCCGTGGTGTCAAATCGCGCCGATGTGTCGTTTTACGCGAAACTATAAGTCGTCTCAGGGAACGACGCATTCGCCGTGGTAGTTTTGGCTATTGTTAGCTATAACTATCTCTCCGGTAGCTAAAGGTACTTCGTCGTTTTCTAAGTCGTTAGCTAGCGAGCTAGCCGCTTGTCAGGCCGTGGAAACCTCGCGCGCCTGTTAGCTCGTGCGCCTGTTGGCTCGCGCGCTAACTACCATCTCGACGCTGCCTTCAGCTAGCTCACTTGGGCATTAAAAACTCACTATTTATCGGTTTGGCTGCTTTTAAAAATCGTTTACGTCCTCAATACGTTTGTTTTTAGGTGCATTAATCGCGTTTTGGTTGGATTATTGGTTATTTGAGTTAGTGGCTGGGTAGACGGGTTAAAATACGGCGTAGTGGAGCAGCTCGAACCCTGCGAGGCGTCTAGTGAGACAACAGGGCGATGAAACTCCTGCTTCCCCTCATCTACACTCCAGTTTACCAACATAGCTTACTAGTTCACCATCGGGATACTGCTTTTCATTTAATTATGCTGACTAGTGGATCTCGCCTTCACAATACCAGTTGGCCTGAATGTATATGTATTTTTTACGTGTTACTACCTACAGGTCTGTATCCAACTACCTGTAATCACAAAATTGGCAATAAGTGTAGAAGTAATAAAACATAATGCAGCAAACGCATCGCTCCTTACTGGCTGGTCGGCTGGAGTTACGGTGCTGATTCCGTGATGATTCACGAGGATGTGTAAGGTTGATCATTATGAATTTGGTGTGTTGATCACGTTTTAAACACCGTTATCATGGTGTTAATGGACCTGCCGCGGCGTGCGGGGAGTTAAGGCGGAACAGACCAGTTTGCTGGGCTCGTCCGTCTGTGTTGTGGGCGACTGAACGTTTCTTTGAAAATACCTTGCGTAACAGGCGACGCAATTCTCCTGTTATTTCACGTTTGATCAAACTGAGGTATTAAAGAAGTGGTGACGAAACATTTCACTGTTTGAAGTTTATTATACTTTTTATACGTTTCCAGTTGTGCAATTCTATAAATGCACAAACAATCTGCCAATGTACACACACACACACACACTTTCCATGGGGGATATCATACTGCACTTTGTTTTGCTGCCCAGTATCGGCTGAACGAATGTCAGTTCCTGTTAATCCACACCTAATCAGCTTCAGGCATGCATTTAGAAACGCAATGCTGAGCACAGCAGGGATGGATTTGTTCTATTCCAGACAGCTTAGGTAAACTTGCACACAAGCCAACAATGCACTTAAATGGCACGTAGCTTTGTTTTGGTGTACACTATTGGTAACTTTTACGTTTGTCTCTTTGTAGCCTTTTTTTGCGTGACCAGCAACAGTTAGTTAGTTAGTTTTTTTTTTTTTTTTTTTTTTTTGTCCCCATTTCTGTCCCCAAAATGTGTGGCATATGTTCCTGGGGAATACCCTGGAAGGCAATGGCACCAGCCCCAGCTCTGACTTGAGCTGTAGCAGCTCTACTTCAGAATTAAAATTAGATTTTCTCTAGAGCCTTCTGTCATCTGCTCAGTACAGTTTAGGAAATTAGGTTAGCAAGAGCATGCAGGTATTTGTCCACAGTTGAATAAGCGTTTATATATTTTGTCAGTCTGACAATTGCCTACTGACTGCCATTTTGCTTTCAGAATGGGAGAAAATGCTCGCGGAACATTCCTCATTATATGCTTGGGTTGTGCTTTATGCCTGAGTAATAGCGAACCTTCACAAATGCCACATAAGCCAGTTTTATACAGTGCGTCTGAGAAACTGGTGTCAATATGTATTTGGATTAGAGTCTTATAGCTTTGCAGTCTTATTTATGATTTCTCTTGTCGTTGTATGTATGGTGGTAGTAGCTGTTAGGCTGACTAAACAATTCCCCTCCGTACTCACTCTTTAAAATGTTTTTTACATGTGCAGATTCTTTGTCATGTCCCTCATTCTTATTTGATTGGATTTGTTTACAGGACTAATGTTTGTACTGGTTTGTCAGTCTTAAATTAGCTTTGAAACAGAAGAGGGCAAGCTTTGTCTTGTTCAGGTCTACTGAGTAAATGTAGACTTTGATCCTTGAATGAAACTTTGTCAGCCCGTAGAACTCATTAGCATATTTATTTTAACCATTGTAGTATAAAATTTGTGTGTAGTTAATACATAATTTGCACTTTGATCCAAAAACCTTTCCTTTTCAACATGATGGCAAGTTTTAGTCAAGCATCAGATTCAGTTAATGTTGAGAAGGTGACCTTTTGTGACGACCCAATGGATGCCGCATGTGCCAATTTAAAGGGCAAGTGATATTTACAGCAACGGTCGTGCGAGCTTGTTCTGATGGTACTTGTTGGAATGCTCTTCGTATGATCATACATGGTGCTCATATAACCCAGGTTTCATCTGAGAGATGAAAGTTAGGGTGTGCTCCCATGACTTGTTTTCGGACAATGTACGGTAGCTTTTTGTTTTAAGAAAAACGCACCCTCCTGAGATCTAAGGGTTCTCTGCATTGATGTTAAAGATTCTTTGACGTTAAAGGTTATTTATTTATCAGATGTGTTACTCCTGCCTATTCTATTCTAGTCTGTTGTTTTGAAAGTAGAAATCCATTGTACTTTCTCTGTGGGGGTTAGCTTGACCTCACCTCTTGAGCACAGATGAAAGATCATTCTCAAATTTATTTTAACCTCTACAGTTACACGAGTCTAAAATAAAATAAACTTGACTACTACTTCAGGGTGTTATTACAAATACTATGTTACATTACATTTGAAATTAGTAATTTACTTTGGTCACACATTTTTCTCATCCTTCCAAGGCATGTTTAGCTAAATCTTGATCAATACATTTGCTTTGTTGTCTAGGGTTAACTGCATGCATATGCTGCTCTCGTGACTTCAGCACAAGATTCTGCTTTTCTTTAATAATGGATTTAAGTTGCATCTTGTATTTATTTCTCCATTCTAACATTCTTATTTCTTCTTTCTTCCATTCTTTTCTTCTTGCCACTACCTTTTTCATATCATCTCAACAAATGCTGTTTTTTTTTTGTTTTTTTTTTAAATCCTAAAACAAACCAAATGCCCGGTCTCTAATCCTTTGCGGACACTTGTTCAGCTAGCTTCATAAAGTCCCCCATGTCTCAGATGAAAATGGTGGATGGCAGTGCGGAGTTGCACTGCGAGGTCATAGGTCACCCCATTCCCGAGGTGCAGTGGTGGTTTGTAGAGGGCGAGGAGCTGGTTGAGATGGCGTCCCAGCTCTATGACGGGGCGCGGGAGGAGCGCGTCCACATCAACACCACGTACGTCCACCATGCCGCCAGCAGCCTTGTGCTCCACAACCTCACGCTCAACGACACGGGCGTTTACGAGTGCCGCGCCTCCAACGACCCCGACCGCAATAACCTGAGGACGCCGCCCAGAGTCAAGTGGATCCGCTCGCAAGCGAACGTAATTGTGTTCGAACGTGAGTGGTGAAATGTAGAAAAGAGGCCAGCGCTGTCCTTTTTGTTAGAGGATCCAGACCCCTTAGATCCACTTAGATCCACTTAGATCCACACACTGTCTATGCTCTCCCAATCCCGTCTGGTCCTTATTTGCACAGGCGGACAAACATAGTCCACAGTCCTTCTCCTCTAGCTGTGTGTGAGCCCTCAAACCGATCCCTCTTGCCAAGTCTTGACTTTTATTTTTGCTATTGTTTTCAGCGTTTAGTTTCCAACATCAGTATGTGACGTCCTTTAAAAATAATGAATCTAGTCTGCTGATGTTAAGACAATGTGGTAACATTGTCTGCTAGTGTTTTTGCTCAGTATTAACTGACTCGTGTTTCTGAAATGGGAGTCTGATGACATTAGGTGGACATTCCTTGAGTCAATGCTCCTCCTGTACTGGACTGTGCTGCGCTGTTTGTGCATGGACGTCTTTCCCCATTTTGTCTCTCGTCTCTGCTTGCAATCCCTTTGAACTGTAATAATCCTGTAAATAACAACTGCACTGTGGCTTCTGCAATTTGGCTATTAGCTGTGTTTTTATCAAACACTGCTTGGCTGACGTCCCAGATAATGGTACAGTGTGGTGGTGGGTTTTGTTTTTTCTTATGTGAAATATTAAGTCTGTATTTGAGTGAGAGTATAAGGGTTTTATGTTTCTTTGACTGGTTGGTTTTGAAGGGCTGAAGCCAAACTAATGGATGGTTATCTTATTAAATAAAGTGGAGAAACAATCAAACTAAAAATAAAATGTAATAGATATAAATGTATATATAGATGATTTTGTGCATGAAAAGGTGCAAGAGGTGTGTTTTTTGTTGACTGACCAAATCGTATTCCCACTAGCAAGTCAGATGTCCCATATAACCACAGACTAGTGTGTAATTGTTGTTGTTGTCCATCCTACAGTGGCTAAGATTCAGGCAGACCCATCGTCGGTCATCAACCAGACCTCTGCTTTGCTTAGCTGCAACCTTACCGGTGTCCCTCCAGTTAAGGGCAGTTACTGGAGCAGAAACGGAAAGCTGCTCGAAAAATCCAAATCAGACGCCATTTCTGACTACACCAGTTACCAGTACGTCTCACTCCAAACCACCTCACACACACACACACACACACACACACACACACTGCTGCGAGGGAGGCAGTGCACTGATGTGCCGTTTTGCCTGTAGGCCTAGTGAGGGTGACTGGCAGGGCTAAGCGCCTCACCCGCCCCACCCTCTCACCTAAATTCCCCGTTGGAGATCATACGATCATGCAATCTGTCAGTATTGTTCCAGCTGGAAGCTGTTTGTTTATGCCCCGGCCCTCCACCTGAGAAAACGTGTGTTTTGAATTAATCTAAATGTGTTGATGTTCTAGGCCATGACGGGGTGACTCTGCTCTTGGAGCAGGGCATCATGGGATTTGTAGTCCTCACTTCTTCTTTTCCCCTCTCCCCAGCATTCCCAAGATTGATTCCCACTCTGCTGGATTGTACACCTGTGTGTTCATGACTAACCCAGAAGTCGAAGAGAACATTGAAGTGAAGAGTAAGAGTGAAGAGTAACATTCAACCTTGTTTCTGCTGTCTGTCTTGTGCAGAGCAGCATGGGCTTTATTGCTAATCAGGAAACGTTAAATATTGAGTATTAAATAAGTGCTTACTACAAGAAACCACCATAACCATTCAGTAATGCGTTCTGTTCTCCTCAGTGGCGCCTCATGTTTCTGCCTACAAGCATTCTGAGAACAGTAACGAGAACGACAAGGCCTCGCTGGTGTGTGTAAGCCACAGCTACCCATTACCAACCGACTGGAAATGGTACAAGCTTGGTGACGTCAAGACGGTACGGGTACAATATGCACCGTTCACAGAGTAGCTGCACGTCGCTATGAAAGAATCGCTTTGTTCTTGCACATTTAGCACCGTTACAGATGGTCATCGCCAACATTTTAAAGGAACAGGTGACCAATAAATGTCTTAATCGCCAACAGGCCATCGTTAATGGCACTAAGAACTACATGATCAGGAGCACGGACAACAGTTCCACGCTGTACATCGAGAACCTGGACATCAACGCCGACATGGGCGATTACGAGTGCGCAGGGGAGAATGAGCTGGGAAGGCACGCCGACAAGATCCACCTCCGCGTTCGCAGCCGCCTGGCCGCCCTGTGGCCCTTCCTCGGCATCGTGGCCGAGGTCATCATCCTCGTCACCATCATCTTCATCTATGAGAAGAGGAGAAAGCCCGATGAGGTTAACGACGGTAAGTGCCGAGGCCAGTTCATCCAGCAGTGTTTGTTTGCAACACACTCAATGTACACACGGTCAGTTTTTTATATTTATTTTTTAAATATATATATATATTATTTTCACCTTCTTTTAAGGACAATTTTAAGGATTTTCTTTTAATATACATTTTCTTTTTTTTCTATTATTTTAATTTGATTATTTTACAGTATTTGCATTCTTGTTTGTAGTGCCTTAGTCAGGTCTGTTTTTTATTATTTATGTTGTTTACTCCTCTGGTCGCTGCTGCGTTTACGTTGTGGTAAGTGCTCAAAACTGCATGTTGGGTTGGAGTGGTTTTACTCAGGCTAGGAACATGGAGCAAACCTTTGGCGTTGACACACGCTTCTTGCATCGAGTTAGCCGCTCCCAAACACGTTGAAAAATGAACAGCTCTTTCACTGGTCCGGGGGGGGGGGGGGGGGGGCACTGTTTCCACCAATAAAAATAGAAGTGGGGGGTGGATACTGATTTGTGATTTGCTACATGGCCAGTGAAAAGGTTGATTTAAGTCTGACCTGAGCCAGGCCAGATTTGGTTTTTTTTTTTTTTTTTTTTTTTTTCCATTTTATTTTTCTATAATTTTTTGTTTATTGAAGCCAGTCCAGATATGTGGTCAAATAACCAAGATATTTGAGTGTATTTGGGATGTTTAGTGGCCCCATTTTGCATGCTCTCTGCATCATATCGTCATTGCATGATGTACTGCAGCTCAGATGGACAGTGAAGTCCTTCACACCGTTCAGGGACAGAATGCAAGACAGGCGGGTGGGGGACGGGAACTGGGAGGACGGGGGGGGGGGGGGGGGGGGGGGGGGTCAGCCACGCAGGAGCACCCTCTTCAGGTCTCACGTGGGCCACTTGTGTGAATATGAGGGTGTATTTTTGATATATTCGCTGCATGGAAAACTTACACTGGGTAAAACTTTCATATGTGATCGAACATGTCGCATGGTAATCTAACAGCATTATTTTTGCATGGACCGTTATTGAGTGTTTAGATTATGCCTCAAGAGTCCTGATGGGTGTAGTTATTCTACTTGGTTGGTGGTCATTTCTTGAAGAAGCGATCAAGTTTAGCCATGGTGGTGTTAAATACTCCTTGTATAAATTTTTCAAGTGATTACCAAATGCTTTTATGCAGAGCTTGGTCAGCTGATATACTCATGTACTTTAACTTGGCTTTTGAAGTGAAATAAGAATTCTTCCAAACCTACAAAATTAATGTTATTTTCCATGTTTTTGATATGTTTTCTGATTTCTAGATGATGACTCAGGATCTGCACCACTGTAAGTGATTAATTTCACATTATTGCCATGTTGTGGTCTTGAGTAGTTTGTTCTAGAATCGTGCAGCAGGCATGTTGGTGGGTTTGAGTGAAATCCAAACTACTGATGTCTTTCAGGAAGAGCAATGCAGCTACAAACCACAAAGACAAGAACGTGCGACAAAGGAACTCCAACTAAGGGAGGGGAACGGGTGAGTCTTCAAAGAGAAAAGCGCACTCTGTTCTCAGAAGGCCTCTCTTCTCTCGTGTTCCAGTTCATCAAAACGTTTCCTGACTTGTGATTTTCTTTTGAACTCCACCTTTAGGCATCCTGATGACTACTGATCAAGATCCAAGAAAAAGCGCAGCGTTGCCGTCTAGCACGTTATTTAGTGCACCTGCAATTTCTGAATAACTTTTTTGCTCGAGTGTAAGTGTCTTGAAGTATTAATTGGTCTTCTCCAAATGTTCCCCTCTGCATTGTGCTGCCAGCAAAAATGTTTTAAAAAGTGGGTTTTGGTTGGGGGTGCATGATTGTGTTATTGATGTAGAAGTGTTTTAGTGAAACCATTATTATGTGGGAATGAACAATTGGTGCTTCTGGTTTTTGCTTCCTCCACGGCCCCCCCGTTACTCCAGCCTGGCTACTAAACTGTAACGGTCAGTTTTATTGCCCGGTTTCTAGTCTGGAACCACTGAGCTTTAGTGAGGATGATGCTTCACCTCACACATTTTAGCGAAGGCAGTTTGAACAGTGTTTACCAACAACTTTGTTCCCAAGCTGGAGTAAGTAAATCTATTCTAAAATATTCAAAAGCCTGTATAATCTGTTCACTGTGTGACTGCATGCGATTGGCTGAAGCTCCATTTCTCAGTATTCTCAATGTGTGCATCTGCTGCAGCAATCTATTCAGATGAATGATTATATTCCTCCTCGGTAGTCTGACTCCTAATGACATTAGTTTACTTGTTCACTTTGGCAGTTTATTTCTGTAAGCCTTAATGTTAATCTTCGTCGCTATGCTTCATTTTAGTTGTAGAAAAATTTAATTATTAATGCAGCACGCACACTCAAGCACATGTCATTTTGCGGCCAATTAAATTGCACTCTTTAAATTAAGATTTTAAAATGCCAATTTTGTTATGCTTACCGTTTTTGTCTAATTTTTGGGCACAGTCTTGTCCTAGACTAAGGTTTTGTCTAAGACTAGGCTTAGATCAAGTGATTTGTTCATGTGGCTGTTCTGGTGAAATGCTTTTAAGTAGGGAGTAATATTGGCTGTTTTAGAATTTACAAATACAGTTGATGAAAGGCTATTTAAGAGGACCAAGTATGAGACGTTTGTGCCATTTGCTACTTGGACACAATCAAAATTGCCCGAATGTTAGACTCAAATTAAGTAAAGGTGATGTATAGTGGAGGTTTGTTTTGCATAGTAACCTTTCAGAAGCCATACTTTACATGACGCTGTTTAGCATAGTGACGGTGTGTGCCATTTATTAAAGAGGCATGTTACATTAAACCTTGTTAGAATTGTATAAATTATTTTCCTTATAAACATGAAATCAAACACTGTTACCTACTGACTTGCACACTCTGAATAAAGTTATTTGATTGGTTTTAACATCAGGTTGGCTTGCTGTCAGTTGTTTGGTTTTTAAGACATTGTAGCTGGGTTGACTATGTATGGGGTTGGTGTGCTGGTCAGATGGGTAACACTGATCACGTTCTGCCTGTAATACTGGTGTTACCCCTGACAGCCTTCATTTCTAACAACTTGCTACAAGGACAAAGTAATAAATGGTGTAGTTTGGTGTTGAAGCGTTTACTGATTAAGTTGATGGGAAATGTGTGGGTAAATTCCAAACCATGATGGACTTTTTTTTTTTTTTCCCCTCCTGGGTAGAATCCCCCGCCCTTATGTTCATTTGCAATTACTTTAACACTCATTTACATACCAGAACATGTTGCCCTCGTGCAGTTTATTTAAAGGTTTTTCTCCAACCTACATTTAACATGTTAGCCCACTTGTTAGACTCTGCCACACCCACAGGAAAGCAGAGAGCCAGCAGCAGGAACCCAAATGGCCAGAACAACTGTCCTAAATCTGGCGAGATGGTGCCCTCATCCTGAATACAGCGGCACCATTTAAGTTCATAGATGTAGATCTGTGGTACAGGTACGTACCTGTAACTGCTGAAACAGAACATGCTGGTGTGATTCTGTTGCCACGTTCTTCATAGAGTAGATTAGTTTCCAGTAGGGATGGACTGTCCAGGGTGAAGTGGGATCCTGTATTTGGGTTAAGCTGCTGCACTCTAATCCAGGGGTGGGGGTGGTAACATTTACCCCCTACACTAAGAGTTAAATGGGTCTTGTGTTCATCTGCACAAAAGTGCAGTCGTTTTCTGTGTGCATAAGGGAGGGCGTTAGAAATGGGTTAGAATGTGGATTGTAGGCCAGCCTTGGGTTACGAGAGGGGAAACATCTCAGTGACACCTGATTTTCTTCATTTTCCTTTTGCTTCTGCTATGGAACAATGATGATACAAACATACGTGTGTGCTGTATCTCCAAACATGCAAAAATAAAATGTTCTAAAAACAAAAGAATATTTCAGACAGGATGTGACCTTCCCAATCAATCTTGGCATGTGAAAATAAAAGATCTTGGAAGGAGAAAAAACAATACGGTGGTTCAGTTCAGCATCAACATGCTTGTTTACATTAACAGCGACCTCTAGGGGTTGCAAGTGTTGAGGTAATGAGTGTCGTTTCAGCCCTGGCACGTTACAGTAGCTTGTGTGCCATCCTTCGAGTTACTTTGCTAAAACTGTTTTGTTCTTATTTGTGACGCCGTTGTCTTCAGATTAAATGTATTTACAAACGTGGGATTATGTGTAACGACAACATAAATGCCTATTTCATAAGGTCACATGTGAATGGAGAGTTTAGTGCTTTCGATGCCTAAACGCAAAGCGAATCTTTTATCGTATGCAGTTCACCTACGTTCACTGACACGTATTATGCCTACGTTACATGTGTTACAGTTATGCATATGTTTATGTATACACTTTCAGACTATAGCCAATCTGTTGCCCTGCACAGCCGTCATCACCATTTGATGCTGGTGGACACAGGACAACGCATTACAGGGTGTCCTAGTTACTCAACGCAGCAGTCCACATGCTAAAATATTCAACCAGAAACGTTCGTGTTGTTTGAAAAATGTTTGAAATACATTTGTCATAAAGCTGTGTGTATACGACAAATCCATCTCAAGTACCTAGAAATATTGTATACAGCCGATGTATAAACAACAGACCATTTATAAATAAGATCACGGACGTAGTTTTGGGGGGGGACGGGGGGGACATGTCCCCCCCCACTTTTTCAAAAGCCGGTTTTGGTCCCCCCCAGTTTTTACAGTTAAAACCAAATACTTAAGTAGCGACGAAGTCATGTCCCCCCCACTTTTTAACGGTTAAAAAAACAATATCCAAATAGCGACAAATCTAGCACTAGGATCATGCAGCTCCGAGCTCCCCCCCCCCCCCCCCCCCCCCCCCGCTCAACAATTTTTGTTCACAGCGCTCAACAATTTTCATTCAACCCCCCCCCCCCCCCCCCGCTCAACAGTTCGCCACCCCAGGTTGTGTCCCCCCCACTTATGAAATCAAAACTACGTCCATGAATAAGATCATATCACATCGAGGTTATACAGGGGTTTTTTTATGTCACATAAATGTAACAAGACGCGAAATATTTCTAAACGCTCTGACGAAATCAAACGTGTTCTACGTGTCGTCAAAAAGAGCGTTCGGCTGCGCGCGACCATCCTGCACGAGATGGCGCTCTTACACCACGCGTGTCTAATGGGCGGCGCGGCGGCGCCTCTCCGAGGGACAACCGTTCTTCGTCGTTTATGTACTGCTGGCCTGCTGGCCAATGTCAGATACGGGCATCCAGAACTTACTAGGGTCACGGCACTGTACAAAGCAAGCGAATTATGTTTAAAGGTACGTATGTATAAAATTCCAGGTGTGCTGCAGTTGACTGAGTAGTAAGAGATGTAGATGTTCAGATGTAGAGCCTCTATCTATCTATCTATCTATCTATCTATCTATCTATCTATCTATCTATCTATCTATCTATCTATCTATATATACACACACAAAGGTCAATCTTAGCCTCACCAAAATGTAACCCATTACTACTACTACTACTACTACTACTACTACTACTACTGCTATCAATACTACTACTACTACTACTACTACTACTGCTATCAATACTACTACTACTACTACTACTACTACTACTACTGCTATCAATACTACTACTACTACTACTGCTATCAATACTACTACTACTACTACTACTACTACTGCTATCAATACTACTACTACTACTGCTATCAATACTACTACTGCTACTACTACTACTACTACTGCTATCAATACTACTACTACTACTACTACTACTACTACTACTACTGCTATCAATACTACTACTACTACTACTGCTATCAATACTACAACTACTACTACTACTACTGCTACTGCTATCAATACTACTACTACTACTACTACTACTGCTATCAATACTACTACTACTACTACTATTACTGCTATCAATACTACTACTACTACTACTACTGCTATCAATACTACTACTACTACTACTACTACTACTGCTATCAATACTACTACTACTACTGCTATCAATACTACTACTACTGCTACCACTACTACTACTGCTATCAATACTACTACTACTACTACTACTACTACTACTACTGCTATCAATACTACTACTACTGCTATCAATACTACTACTGCTACTACTACTACTACTACTACTACTGCTGCTATCAATACTACTACTACTACTACTACTGCTGCTATCAATACTACTACTACTACTACTACTACTACTGCTATCAATACTACTACTACTACTCATACTACTACTACTACTACTGCTGCTATCAATACTACTACTACTACTACTACTACTGCTATCAATACTACTACTACTACTACTCTACTACTATCACTAATACTAATACAGTGACATAATGACCTATTTATTCCACCTGCTCACTCTATTTCACTTATTTTTGTTTATTTATTTATTTGCTACAAAATAACTTCAAATGAAAGGAGACCAGTGTTACACGGAGCTGGGTTACACGGGGACTGTTACACGGAGCTGGGTTACACGGGGACTGTTACAGGACGCGGGTGTGTACGGCTGCGCCTGCATCCATAGCAACGCGACTGGTGTGGTGTCTGGTGGTGCTGGTGACACTGGGTGGAACAGCAAGGACTGTGAGCTACAACCCACGTCTCCGCCTTCGCAGTCTGGCCGCCACAGCGTTCATCTCCGCGAGCGGAACGCAGTTACCGTCATGGACGAAGCGGAGGATGGAGACGAGGACCACAGATCCCGGCAGCAGAGCGCGGGACAGGTTCGGAGGGTGGACAGCGGGGGCTTTCTCGACTCCTCCAAGATGAAGAATGTAACGCCAGGAGGGGGAGCAACGGCATCGGTGAGCAAGAACTCCAACAATGATTTCCGTCTCTCACGCGACAAGGAGCCCGCGCCTGTCTCGTGTGGAGGCGCCCCAGTCTCACCTCCGCTGTGCCAGGGAGATGCCCCCGGCCTTGGCGACTCGGTTAGCAGGGGCAGAGGAGACAAAACCGCTGGTACAGGCTTGAAGACCGCGGCTGCTGGGGTGGAAGGTGAGGATGACATCGGTATGAAATGTGTAATAAACGGAGATTGCAGGAGAGACGCTGCGATGAGCCTGCCTTCAACTCTGCGTAAGCAGCAGAAGCAGACAGGTGGACAAGCACCTGACGACGACACAAAAACATCCGCGTGTCACTCCACAACCGCTAGCATGGACGGCTCCATTACTCCGGTCGGCTCCTTGACCCAGGGACAAGGGGCAGAGACCACGAGTATAGGAGCTACAACTGCCGGGGTCACCACTGCTTCGGATAAAAAGGACTCTCGAGTTTCCTTTTCAAATGCCCCGAGCAGAAAGCCGTCCGGGCCTGTTCAGGGCAGCGCGTGCAACCCAAACCAACAGTCCCCAAATCCTGTCACGATTACCAAATCTGAAGATGGACAGATCGCGGGGGATGATGGAGAACCCAGAGACAGTCAAACTTATATGCAGAAACAATTTAGTTCAATGCTTCAACCTGGAGTTAATAAATTCTCTCTGCGTATGTTTGGGAGCCAGAAGGCAGTGGAAAAAGAGCAAGAACGTGTGAAATCAGCAGGCAACTGGATTATCCACCCTTATAGTGACTTCAGGTAGGAGCTACACATGTAAATAACAGTCTGCGGAGGAAAATATAGGCTGCTCAGGTGAAGAGTTGGAAAAGCCAAGTAGCCTACTGTCATTATTATTATACCTCGGTCTATACTTTATCATGTTTAGTCTTGTCTGCAACAAACTATAATGTGATGTGTTATCATTGCATTTTCTAGTTTTGAATTATGAATTCAAAAAGAATTGGCTAATTTGTGTAATTACACATAATTTGCGTCTGTGTTAGAACCAATGCCTTTTCGACTAAGCATTGGGTTATGTGTTAGATTAATGTAACAACTATAGTGGAATATGTTGGCTTCGAATGAATTTGATAAGACGCAAAGAGGGAATCGATCTAATTTCAAGGACAAAATACCTAAACTTTTTTGATCGTAGCCACACGCATATGTTATCAGAAGTGGGGAAAGATTCGTTAAATCTGGAAAAAATTCACATTAGACTACAAAGTCTTTAAGAGACAAGCCATTAAAACTTGTTCACGCACTTACATCCTTTTCTCCGCCATTGTCTTTATTGTACACAGTGCGCATTTATCATTCTAGTGTAATTCTTGGTTTAATTTTACTACGAGTAACCTCAGCCTAGATGTTTGAGCGACGTCTGTCACATCGCGTTGCTATTACACGTCGAAGTTTGTTTCGCACTGACGGGTTCGTTTGTTTTCTAACATCTCGCGCTCTGTGTTTAGTTCTCCTCTGTGGCCTATAGGCTCGTGATTGTGTCTCCGCGCACGGAACGAGGAGGGCGTTCCTCAATTGCCGTCGCCTTTCGCCAAATGGGAGATGCGTCGTTCACAAAACATTCGAAACCCATTACACTGTAAATAGCTTTGTAAGATCTTCTAAAGCGTCCCCTGTCGAGTGGTCCTACTATTTATTTTCTTTCTCGATTTGTTTTGGTGCACGCTTTTTTAAATAAGATCAAGTTTATTCTTTACCACAAAACAATCGTAGTCTTACATCACTTGTAATCATACGGATTGCTACTTTCTGTTATTTGTGAGCTGCACCGTTTCACCCATAACTGAACTCTCTTAAGAAATCATAGTGTAAAACAGGCAGAAGTAAGAAGATTAAGATTTGTCTTTTTGACTTCGTATTCAGCTAGTGATGAAATGAGCATATTCTGACGGGGAATTGGCTACTGATAATAAACATACCATGCTGGTGACTTTTGCGTTAGAATGGTAATAAAGGAGCGTATATAAGTTTTTGATTTCAGCACCAGGGACAGCTCTATCGTCATCGATAAACATTGAACGCCCTTTAAAAGAAACCATAGTCACCAGGATTGTTCTGCTTAATATCTTAATTTCTTCACCTTCGTGCCGATGTACGTCCTTGTCATGACCTTGCACAGTGTGATAACACAATATGGAACCTATACTTGGTACATATATTAGCCTCTCCTTACCACCAAAAATATTATAGCACGCGAAGCATTTGGAATCGGTTCTGTGACGCCTCGCTTTCGGTGTCTCTGTGCACGTTTTCAAGGCTCGGGTTATTTATAGGGTGTAACCCTGGAGTCTCTCCGAATGCCAAGGGACGTGAACAAAGCCATCCAACTGTCGTAAATGTCCGCCTGTTTGCCGAACAGAATTGACCTAAATCACCATGGATTGTTTGGCAACGGCAGAATATAGTTTTATGTTTAACAACTTAAAATTACAATCATACATCAAATATGAAGTAATAATTGCTGTTTAAATTACAAATAATTTGACATTTTCATTTGAGCAGTCAGGAAGCGCTTAACTATATCAGTGCTAATCATATTTTTGTTATTCTGGCCATGATGAACGAGGCCGTGTGTTTTCATGATCGTCGCGTGCGTTGCTGTTATTCGGCACGTTCATTTGACAGGATCCTCAAGTCAGTGCAGCGATTTACAGCTCACACGTATTTAGTATTTAGGTCTATTTTAAAGTCTAATGTGTGTATGTCTTTGCACTGTGTGTGACGTCGAGATGCACAACTGCCAGAATGTTAAGGGGAAAATCAATTCGTTTTATTTTTTTCGTTTGGAGTGGTCATTTTTAGGCTGTAGTGTAGCCTCTCTTCCTGTCTGTGGTGCTGACTTTAAGCCTTCACTCACGTGCCTGTCATAATGCCATCCTTATTTAGACCATGCTGTCAGAATTTTGTCTTTCTTGACACATTTGATTTTTTCGCTGCTTCCCCAAGTGCATCAAGTGTTGCTGGTTCATGCACCTAAAAATACATCCTCTGGGTTGTTTTCTGCCTTCTGAGGCTTTTGAAGCTCAATGGTGAAAGCAACGTTGTTGTTGTTGTCTTAAATACGTTCCTTAGCACATACTAAGTATTAACATCACACTATGTACTGTACAATCACTGACATCTGGTTGTTTCAAAATATGACTTCCTGTACGTCTTTTGCATTCTTGTCTTCTGGCCACTGTAAAACCACTCCCCTAGGCTTCATTCACTTACATGAAGGCCTTTGTGATTCCGTCTGCACCCTGTAGGTTCTACTGGGACTTCACAATGCTGATGTTTATGGTGGGCAACTTAATCATCATTCCTGTGGGCATCACCTTCTTCAAAGAGGAGACCACCACTGCTTGGATTATTTTCAACGTGGTGTCGGATACTTTCTTCCTCATGGACCTGGTGCTCAACTTCCGCACAGGCATCGTCTTTGAGGACAACACCGAGATCATTCTGGACCCCAAGAAGATCAAAAAGAAGTATTTGCGGACGTGGTTTGTGGTGGACTTCATCTCGTCTATCCCGGTGGATTATATTTTCCTCATCGTGGAGAAAGGGATGGACTCCGAGGTTTACAAGACAGCCAGGGCTCTGCGGATCGTGCGCTTCACCAAAATCCTCAGCCTGTTGCGTCTCCTCAGACTCTCCAGGCTCATCCGTTACATCCATCAGTGGGAGGAGGTGAGTGGAGTCTTTATCTTGCACCTGGCTACACACATGAAGATGCACTGGGCACAACTGTGACATTTTAACAGCCGCTGGATGTTGGTCATGTGACCGGTCACAGCACGCTCGATGTCTGCAATAAAACATGCTTCGTCCAACTTCATGGCATGACGGAGAACATTAGCTGCATGAATCCAAAGACTACATGAGGACCAAACATTTTATTTACCTCTAATCCTAGCTATGCAGCACTGTTGTTTGCATCTATTTTAATGTTAGACTAACCTTTGGTCACCATGATAAAAAAAAAACATACCCAAAAATACCTTTCTACTTTACATTTAAAATTATTGCAATGAATATGGAGTAGACAAATTACACTGGGCAACAAAATTTGAAGCCTTCTTGATCACAAAGCAAAATAAGTGAACCTGTTTATTGTTTTATGCTGATCTTGAATTTTTAGGATTCTTCTATTACAAATGGTCTTTCAGTGCGTACGTTTTACAGTAGTTCCATATTACTTAGTTATAAAGAAGTGCGTTATTACACTTAAAATGTGCACAAATATACTTCTGAAATGTATAGTGTAAGACGTTTGCCTATATTTGACCTCAGGAATATCCCTCTTTAGTGTCCAGCAGTTTTCCTCCAACACAGAAGGGCTTCCCTTGGTACCACTGTGCCATACTACACATGATGACGTAGGAGTATACTGCTACAAAACATAAAGATGGCTGATAAAGACATAAATACATACTGAACATAATTGCACACTTATAGAGCATAAAGGGGGTTCATGAAAAGTGGCAGTGATAAAGGTGTGATGTGCTTACGAACCCCATATCTGTTTACCCACTCTGCACTAGCCAGATCATTCCTTATTCCTCTTTCTCTTATTCAACGGTGTACCAATAGAAGCAAATTTAGATTTGCAGTTTTACAAAAGTACCAATTACAATGACCTCTCTACTTTAGCTTTAGGCTAAAAGTCTGATCGGAGGCCACAGCAGTGCACAGAATCCTATCCACAAAGTGATGGCAGCAAACAAAATGGCTGAACGACCAACTCTCTTCTCTTCCCTCAAGATTCCTCTACGCTCCATTCTAAGTTAGTGCAGTGCAGTGCAATCCTGTAACAGCACCAGAGAAGATAAAGGCCTTTCTTGGATTGTGGTCTGCCATGAAACTCTGCCTCCTGACACCATGTAATGTTCTGCAGTTTTTTTGTGGAAGGCTCTCCTCATTGTGCCAAGTGGGTGCCCACAGAGCTGGCCACAGAGGAGCAGGAAGGGCACACATCTCCACCGGTCCTCCAAGGCCTCCACAGTCACTCTCACATCTGCGCTTGGGAAAAACACACATCACTGCAAGTTCCAGAAATGGGGACCAAAACTGGGTTTCACCAGGAAAGATACACAGGAAAGTCTTTGCGCATGAAAATGAGAGTAAAGATAATGAATAATGATAATAATAAGATAAGAGAATGAAAGAAAAGAAACCAAAAGGTAATTCAACAAACTCTCAGAAAGTTGAAGGTGGGACTAATGTTCATATTGTAACACTGCCAGTACTGAAGTACTAGTAAGGGACATATTGTCACGAGATGGTAACGCCTTTACCAGTTTTACAGTGACGTTTTCAGATTTTTTTTCATTCTCATGTGATTTAAACCCATCTGTGTTAAACAGTGGCGGACTTAGAAATTTGGGGGCTCAAGGCGAATTTAGCTAGGGGGCCCATCAACATTAATATGCGAGAAATAAGTCAGCTAGTCAGGGGGCCCCTACAGTGGGCTGCAGTGGGAGGGGCCCAAGGCAGTTGCCTAGCCACGCCTCTATGCAAAGACCGCCTCTGGTGTTAAACCATCTTTCTTCCTCGGTGGACTTACCTCAAGTCTGTTTGATCAGTAATGGTATTCAGCAATCTCTGTTGTGGTTTAATTGAACACTGGATTCAGGTAGTTAATTAGGCTTTAAGGGTTAATTAATGTAGCTTGAAATAATGACTTGTCTTAAACACTACAAACATGAGTACATCTTAATGCAGCAGTATTGGAAGTGCAGACTCTTGTAACAGATGGTAACCTTTGGGAACACCAGTATGCTATTAGAAATGTAATACCCACACTGAATACTAGCCTTCAATTTCAATACAGTTTCAATGAAGTCACACTGACTCATTGTTAAATGCTTTCAACAGTTTGACGACGTGTCTCCTGATTACACAGTGCCACTGTGGCTCGAGCATGACTAGTCATTACTCAATCAACCTTCCGTCTCAACCAGTGGCTTTAACTTTGCTACTATCATTAGACTACATTGCGGAAAACACTATTTCTTTGATATCCAGAACCGTAATAATCCTGGCCGGCGACTGTGGTTAACCGCATCGTTTTCGGCACCAGTTAATAATGAACATCAGGAGACTGCGAATAATCCAGCGTCCAATATGTCAGTGATTGTTATGGCACGTTAGTGCTGCCGTTCATCTGGACGTGGGGTTAAAAGGATTGTAAAATCCGCACTGTTCACATAAGGAAATTCGCACTGGGGGCTTAAAGTCCAGAATAAAAACAGTCTATTTTATCTGTTGCTCCTCAGTCTGTTAATATAAGTAATATGGCTGCATCGTCTATCTAGTGAGGCGCAAGTTACTTCCTACTGGAAGAGTCATTTCAAATGTGTCAGACTAGAGAAGTCGAGCATGCCGTTTTATACCCATCTCTTTCTGAGCCTCAGAGGGACTGGGTTGCTTGGCTGGTGTTATTTACCTTCTACAGTCGGTCAGTTGTGGTTTCCACCTATTTCTAAGATCAGTTCTACCCAGGACTGCAGGCCCTAGTCAGCAGACAGTTGTGTGATAAAACTATGACCTTGTCTCTATATGAGAACTCTATAGCCCGGTTGCTATCTAGGGCACTTAGCTTTTCTCAGGTGTGACGAAGCCTTTGGCTCCAACAATGGGGAAGTGTCTCCACTGCTCTGCGAACTGTCCTAAGGCGTGACACTGGATTGGAGCCAGAGCTCTCGGAGATAGGAGGAGGCTTCTCCACTTTGTAACCACAAACAAACTGCACACACTCCTGGACACTGTTCCCCTTGACTCTGGCCTCAATGTTCCATGGGCTGCCTGAACACCAGATGTTCACTACCTGAACACTGCCTGAACACTACCTGAGCTCTGCCTAAACCCTTCCTGAACACTACCTGAACACTACCTGAGCTCTGCCTAAACCCTCCCTAAATCCTACCTGAACACTACCTGAACACTGCCAGAACCCTGTCTGAACACTACGTGAACACTACCTGAGCTCTGCCTAAACCCTCCCTAAATCCTACCTGAACACTACCTGAACACTGCCAGAACCCTGTCTGAACACTACCTGAACACTACCTGAACACTGCCAGAACCCTGTCCGAACACTGCCTGAACACTACCTGAGCTCTGCCTAAACCCTTCCTGAACACTACCTGAACACTACCCAACACTGCCTGAATACTGCCTGAACACCTGAAACCTAATAATAAGCGGCATTTCAAATTGTGACCAATACTAACTAGTCTCATGTTAACACATATAGAGGTTATGCATTTAAAAAAATTACGGCTAGCCTTCACGGGTCAGAGGATAATAACATAAACACAATAAAAACCACAATAACAAACAAACAAGCAAACTAATTATACCGGTGTTTCAGGCTTATATTACTGGATTGAAACCCCCACGACCTGCACCAGTTCCGAGCCTCCTGTCTGTCCCTCCGTCTGAGATGAGTTCTCTGGTTGGCAGATCTTCCACATGACCTATGACCTGGCGAGCGCTGTGATGCGAATCATCAACCTGATTGGCATGATGCTGCTGCTGTGTCACTGGGACGGATGTCTCCAGTTCCTGGTGCCCATGCTACAGGACTTCCCCTCCGACTGCTGGGTCTCCCTCAACAAGATGGTGGTAGGTGCAGCAACCTCGAACACACTGCAGAACGTCCAGCTCACTGCAGCAACCTCGAACACACTGCACAGTCTCTGCATTTCTCAAACCAGTAGTTAAAATGTGATGTTAAACATGTAAGTTTTGCTACATTTTTTTTGTGATTTAACCCTTACTGTGTAGCTGACAGGTTCATGTATCTCTGTCAAGCATTATCAAGGCTTTAACATTAAACAGCACGTTCACAAGCAATGTGAAAAGCAAATGAGCAGACTTGGTCTGGTCTGGATGCCGACAGACGGCAGAATGTCTTATGGACTTTGACTCCAGCGCTTCGTACAGTTTTGTTCATGGCTCAGAAACAGTTAAAATTTACACTCTGCTCTGTCTTCCCCTTTAGTCCAATCTGTCTTTACCCTCTGGGGTCCAGATTAATTGTTGATGTTTAATTAATATGTAGCTCTCTGTATATCTGAACTTTTCTCATTTCTATATTAATAATGACTAATAATTAATATAATTGATCATGTTGCTGGTATTGGAGTAGACCTCTATGGGTTTAGAAGGAAGATGCATTTACATTAGTTTGAGTCACAGTTGTTTTTCCCCCAACTACCTGTACTTGAATATTGTCTATGGCTCCTTCACCCATCTCTTAGTGTCACACCCTCAGCCTCCGACTGGCCTCCTACGGACTACATTCCCCACAATCCTCCAGCTCTTTCCTTATTCCATGATTATTAGTTGCACCTGCGTTTTGTTGTCTCCCTTATCATTCCGTATATACATGAGGTTACCTCCCTGTTTGTTGTTGTGAAGTCTCATTTGTCTCGTCTAGTGTTTCTCGTCTAGAGAAGTCTCGTTTGTCTCGTCTAGTGTTTCTCGTCTAGAGAAGTCTCGTTTGTCTCGTCTAGTGTTTCTCGTCTAGAGAAGTCTCGTTTGTCTCGTCTAGCCGTTTCTGTGTGTTTACCTACTTTTTGTTTTCCCATTCTAACTTATGCCTGTTTCTCTGTCTTATGCTTTTGTGCCTGCTCTGTTTATGAGTAATCTGTGTTTTGTTTTGTATTTTTGCCTCTGGCCATTGCCTGTCTTTTGACCCTTTGTACATTAAAACCTCCATCTGTCTTCCGAGCATGATGGTTAGTCATCGTACTTCCCCGCTGTCTCAGGAAACGAGTTATAACACTCATGAAGAGAAAGCGCAGCTAAACCTCCCAGGCCCTGTCACTTAGCGCGGAGGGCGTGGCTCTCCCTTGCCACCGTCCACCGCATAACCCACGGCTCCGCTCTCACCTTCGTAGGTACTCCTGACGCCCCGCTGGTGTGAGCGTTCTTTTAGCACAGCGAGGTACAAACCCGGACATCATTTGACATCAAATGAAAATGGTCTTCATCCAAAGAAAAATCAATCGTTTCTGTCACACTCTAATTGTAGAAAAAACATGTTTCTAGAACATGTCAGAACAGATATATGCACGTTTATTTGCAATACTTTAGTCCCACTCAGATATGTGATGCAGAGATAATAGCTGGCCAGTGTCATCAGGGTTTGACAGCGTTAATCTTGTGGTATGTGGCGGGTGGGGTGGGGGTGGGGGGCAGATGTCATCACCTGCTCCTCTCACCTATTTCATCCTGCCAGTGCCAGAGTCTTACTGCCCCTATCCACCACCCACCCACACACCCCACCCTCCACCCCTGCTGGTGAATCTCCATGTGCTACCTCCATCATCTCCACCCAGTAACAGTGGACTTTTGTAGGGCAGGACCTAAACTCTCATGAGTGTGGATGGGATGGAATTGGACAGTTTCTATTTTCTAATGAATTTCTCCTGAAGTACTTTAGAACTCAGTAAGCTTACACGGGTTAGCATGTGTATCCCAGCTCACTCTTAGCAGCGGTATCCCGCTAAATCTCCAGCTCGTGTTTGCCCCACCAGTCGATAAAGCAGGGGCAAATGTGTTGCCCTCTTGCCAATCTATAGGCTTTTCCACTCAGCGAACAGGCACCTTACATGCAGGTAAGGGTGCAAGCAGTGATATTTCTTTCAGTCCTAGCGCAAAAGCCACCTCCGACATCTCTGGTCTGCACTGACTTGTGTGGACTGGCTGCTCGGCGCTGCTCGGCCGCGTGGCTGGTGGCGAACAGATCACACAGGTCCTTCTAGATCTTACGTTGGCTGAGATGTGGTAAAGAGGGAATACACATGTACAACTTGTTTCCCCAATTCTGCAGTTGAGTCCTATGAAACTGAAACTGATCTGTAAATTTATGGAAAACCTGCATGGTGGGACTGAATGAAGACCGATGTTATGAAGATGTTATGAAGATCGATGTACGAAGCAGTGACTGGCGATGCAAGCTACTGAAAGTGGGAAGCATAGTTGCAATTTAACATATCCAAGGTGAAAAAATAAGTGCAATATGGATTTTCCTCAAGGACAGCAGTGTGGCTGCATAAGAGTAGTGCTTTGTACAAGTGAGACCTTTTCCCTGAACGACTAATACAATTACCTCAAGAAATCCCTATGAACAAGGAAATGAACAATACATTTTTAGGAACTTACATATGTCTAATCTAGATCTAAATCTAGATCTAAATCTAGATCTAAATCTAGCTACATGGTCTTGGTGTAATTTGCACAGTACCTCACTTCCAGTTGAACAGATCAATGCTACTCAAATAAACCCCTTTGATCTTCTTTGATCCATCTGGACCCTGTGATCTTTGACACAGCATTTTCTAATACATCCATAATGCACAGAACCCAAAATAATCACTCCAGTAGAGCCTTGCCACTCAAATATTGTATTTCCTTTATTGACTGTAAGACCAGATGTGTGAAAGGTTAAATGCTCGATTCCACCTAAATGCAGATTTGCAATATTAATCACCCAATCTCTTTCTTTCTCATTCTCTCTCTCTTTCTCTTTCTTTTTCTCTCTCTCTCCCTCTCTCCACCTTCTCATATGTACAGACGCTTGCACACGCAAATTCACTAAAAGTGTGAATTAACTAAAACACAAAGGCTAGCAGGCAGGCAATCACAGAAAAATGTCTTGAATTACAGCTAATTAGGCCTAATTATTTATTCAATTATGTGATCCATTGCAATGGCCTCACTGAGTCATTAGAACACATGAGAGTAAAGGACCAAATACATTTCAGTCTTTTCTTCTGTCTTTAGATCCTGTACAATCTAGCCAGATGTTCAGTGACCTTCAGTGAAGTAGTCTATGGTTTTATTCCAGTATGGCCAAGCTTACGGAGCAACTGGATGGTTTTCTTCTCGTTGCTCATGGAGGCTACACCACCTCAGGGCTGCTTAAGCTACAACAGCTGCAGTTCTTGACTTGCTTTGACCCCTTCATCTCTTAATCTAATCTAGTGCTAATCTAACTGCGCTTGGGCCCTTGCCTTTTTGAACTGATTACGTGGTTATTACATGCTTGCTTAATCTCATGGTTTCAAGATGACCCTTTGGCGACAGAAATGTTGGCGCTGGAGGGAAACACAGGCGAAGTCGAGCGTGGACCGCAGTGATCGAACGAGAACGTTTACATGTCGTCTCCCCGGGCATGTGCGAAGTCTACCGGCATCATGCTGCTGTCCTGCGGTCCAGTCATGCACCGATCGATGCTTCCCGTGCGGCTTCAGGGCACTGCTGCAGTCCCGTGGACCTGGCCTATCGACGAAGCGGATTGATCTGAGCACAGCCGATCCTATGGGATCGGTTTCAGAGTGCAAACAACTACAGGAGGATTCAGATACAATATGTTAGTTATGCTAGCTTTAGCCGTATGCTCCCTTTGGCTGGTCGTTTGCCTCTTCGGGTTTGTTTTGGGTTTCCTGTAGTCTTCACGGCGAAAAGCGGCAACGTGTTGGCACTAGTGTTGGGTCTGGGGAAGAAGCACTCCAAACAGAGAACACTCTGTCCCCTTCTGGGTTTTCTCAATGAGCCCTTTAACAGCCTCTCAAAAAGGACAAGAACAAACCTCTGGACCTACTTGGTCCTGATTGCAGTGTCTTTCTCACATTAGCTGGTTGAAATATTGCTTTTGCAAATGCGAAGTCGTCTCTACGGACGCGTGCCAAATGGTTATGAACACTTGCTTTGCTGTGTTGGTTGCCCACCTCTGTCACCGGCTGAAGGTTGCCATGTTCTGGTGTCGCTCCTCGGGCAGTGATCCAGGAGGACGATTTCACTGCAAACCTCAGCAACATCCTTTCGCCCAGGCAGCTCCCCTAATTACCCATCAGCCCTCCATGCAATGTTCCTCTCCCTAGATCTCATTTAGAGTCGATTGCCTCCTTGACTTTACCCCCACAGTACGGGTGTGCTCATCGACTCTACTAAACCCCCCTTGAGTTGCAATAAATGCAAATTTTGATGAGGAAATTTGGAGTTGAACTCATCAGGCGGATCCAGGAGAAATCAGTCTCTCGCAACGAGGGTGCGGTCTGCTGGGAGCCGACGTCTACGAGAGAAGGAGGCAGCGGGTCCATTTTAAGGGCTTGACCACTGGTTTAAAACTAAGAATGGGTGTGAGTCATGAATAAGTCAGGTGAGAACAGGATCAGAGCACAGACTTTAGGGTTTTTAAGCACTGGGATTTTTTGTTTGTTTGTTTACGTTGGTTTATTTATTATTTTTTTTACGAGAAGAGCTCCTACCAAGACAACGTATGAGGTTTTGCATCATAGACAAAGCCTTTGTAAGGCACTGGCGCTGATCCAGATACAGTAATACCCCCTGTACCTTTTCTGTGTCTGTGTTTCTCTGTGTGTGTGTGTGTGTGTGTGTGTGTGTGTGTGTGTGTGTTTGTATGTGTGTGTGTGTGTGTGTGTGTGTGTGTGTGTGTGTGTGTGTGTGTGTGTGTGTGTGTGCAGAACGACTCGTGGAGTGAGCTGTATTCCTTCGCCCTCTTCAAGGCCATGAGCCATATGCTGTGTATCGGCTATGGCCGGCAGGCCCCGGAGAGCATGTCTGATATCTGGCTCACAATGCTAAGCATGATCGTGGGAGCCACCTGCTACGCCATGTTCATCGGCCACGCCACCGCCCTCATCCAGTCGCTGGACTCCTCCCGCCGACAGTACCAGGAGAAGGTGGGTGTTGCCCCGCACACACGCCCCTCCCTTTCCCCCCCTCCCCCTTCCCACACACCTGCCGACGCCCGTATCACGGGGCGCCGTTTGATCTCCGCAGATCAAAGGAGACCGCCGTCGCCTGTTTAGCGCCGAACGTGTGTTCGCATCAGCGGCCGAGAACTCTGGGCATCCTCCCCGATCTGTCACCCCTCTCGTCTGATCCGTTGCTAGCTCCGCCTCCCGTGCTGATTGGCAGGCCCTTTGATGCTGATGCTGGCATCTGGCGTTTGTTTACTGCAGCGTGGCCACTTTGCAGGGCCTCTCCTCGCGTCATTGGCTATTTGGCGTGCCGTCAGACTTCTTCCACACTTGTTTTGGTTCCGCTTCTTCACAGGCGTGGATTCCCCTCCGCCGTTTTCCTGGAGTGCAGCAATCATTGTGTTTTCTGGGTCACAGAGGGACCTCAGAGAAAGACACTGTATCTCCCAATGCACCGAGACTGCCAGGGAAGAGACAGTGATGTGAATACCATAGATATTATAGAAGAGACAATGATGCAAACACCATAGATATTATAGAAGAGACAGTGATGTGAATACCATAGATATTATAGAAGAGACAATGATGCAAACACCATAGATATTATAGAAGAGACAGTGATGTGAATACCATAGATATTATAGAAGAGACAATGATGCAAACACCATAGATATTATAGAAGAAACAGTGATGTGAATATCATAGATATTATAGAAGAGACAATGATGCAAACACCATAGATATTATAGAAAAGACAGTGATGTGAATACCATAGATATTATAGAAGAGACAATGATGCAAACACCATAGATATTATAGAAGAGACAGTGATGTGAATACCATAGATATTATAGAAGAGACAGTGATGTGAATACCATAGATATTATAGAAGAGATATAGACTCTGCTCTCACTTCCTTATATACACATGTGAGACACACATGTTAACAACCCACATTTCACCCCTCTGAAACATCTACATGTGCCACCTATTAGTTGGAGGTACAACTTTACCGTGAATTTATTACCCATGAGTGCAGCTGATGAGACTGACCTTTCAGTCTGTGCTGCTTGGTAAGACCTTGTCTAGCCATGTCTATAACATTATGTGTCATTCTGATGTGGATAATCTGGTGTGTTATACATTCAGTGGGATGGCTGTACACCACAGGCTACCAGTACATCACTCAAAACAACCACAACAGCCAAACAACTTATAATGAGATTGATCAGAAATGAAAGCGTGTTGAAATGTGAGGCACCACTAGGATGTTGGTGGGCCTTGCTTGTACAGTATGCACACAAAGGGAGTGATAAATGAACTTGAACTTTTAAGTGGATGTTCACTGAGGCAGTTGTTTTCTTGTCACATATTAAGCCTTGGTTTGTCCTTTTTACAGGGATTCCCTTGTGCAAATCCTTGTTTTTGCTGTTAATATAGCTTAGGCTTAATCTATATCAGGAAACATGACCTTCCTTGCAGTATAATTACCAAAATGAAAAGTCCTTTCCCATAATCCCCCCCACCAGCTCCCATAATCCGATCCACCAGCTTCACCAACAGAGTCTGGCTGCACTGGCATGGCTGACGTGTGCACTCTGTAGGTCTTCGTACCCCCACAGGCGGAAGGATCTTCTCTTTACATCGTCCTGCACTGCTGTGGCGTGACTGGCACACAGACATACCTAGATGTCTGATAACCAAATGACTGATGCACGCATATAACCAGGCGACCGTCTGATACCCCAACGGCTGATACCCGGACACCCCCAGCCATCCATCTGATACCCAGACGGTTGATACCCCCGGTGCAACTTGCCTGCAGTCTGATACCAGAATGGCTATCGCAGTTCAGACACAGAATGGTCGCAAGGGCCTGGGCTAAAGGCATTCTTCAGACAAGATAAGACTCTGTCTCCATGGCTTAGAGCAAACATGCACAAGGGTTTCTGTGCATGGTGGGGGAGTTCTCATCCCAGACCCGTACCAGGACCTGGGTATCAATACACTATGACTGCAAGCTGGTATAAGACAATGGAGTTCATCTTACATTCAGATGTGGCAGAGAGGCATTTATAGTGAACATGTGTCAGATGAGAAGAAGCTTTGTCAGGGTGCTTTGTATTGGATGGTGTGGACACAGACGCTGGACACGAGTGTTTACACTTCCAGTTTGATTTTCCAGATGCACGGTGTGTTCAGCAACAACAGAATGTTCTGCAGTGTATTCTACACTCTTAGACTTGAAAGCACAGCTCATTCACACAAGCACATGGACAGACAGACACACACACGCGTGCGCGCGCACACATGCACACAAAGTGATACGGAGATATAAAGATCTGTGGTCTATCTATAGCCTCTGCTTGACTCACTGGCACCATGGTCCACTTCAACAGAATGTGTGTGTGAGTTTGTACGCGAGTGTGTGTGTGAATGGGTGTGTGCATGCAATGCGTGTTTGTATATGTGAGTGTATATTTCAGTCCCCGTTTTTACACAAAACTGCAGTGCAATGACACAGACACACACTGTCCGTTGCTGACCCACCGCCCCACCCTCTTGCCCAATCACGTCAAAGTCTTCCACTGCTGTGTAAGTACTGACACCCTGCAGTGCCCTGCCCTGCCAGAGGGTGGCGCTGTGTTGGGTACATCAGCCCTTACATAACAGCATCGTTCTCTCTGACTGCTGACAGCGATGATGAAACAGTGTCCCCTCCACAGTGAGAGTCTTTAGAAGGTAAATTAGCTTGACTCACATCAGGCCAATCAGCCTCCAGTACCCAGGGGACGTGCAAGTCTCTTAGCAATCTTGCTGAGACTTATTGATTCTGTATCAAACGGCCATGTGAAATTACAGTCACCCCCTATACTTCCAGTGAGGTATTTAGAGCCACACACAAGTGATCCTGGACAAGACATGGTGCTGCCACGAATTCTGGCTGTGTTTCCATGTACTACAGTTAGAAAAGTAGCATCATACGTTTACAGGGATGAACACCTTACAGGTATATGGTATAAAACCATCCTAATAAAAGTGAAAGTGATTAATTGTGATTAAAGTAATTAATCAATATCACAAAAAACTAAACAAAAATAAGGCCTAAAACGAAACTATTAAACAACACAACAGTGGAATAATTTCCAGAAAGCAACCATACGACTAGAGACAAAGTCAGTTTAACACAGATCTTCCTAAGTACACAAACAGCAATGGCACAGTGAGATACTCTTCTCCCTGGCTGTGAGGTGTGGGTACGCTCAGCCCGGTGAAGACACGCAATATCTGTGGCTGTCCTCCAATAAGGAGACCTGTGAGATTGCCTCTAGACGAAGGGCGATTGCTTTTCCTGTCTTTGAGCCACAGATGATGTGATGACATCCATAAATCTTTACTATACCCTGTCAAAGTTAAATTCACTTACCATAAAAATGTCAATACGGTGACATTTAATATGATTACTGTAGCAGTATTATGCTCTTTAATGTAGAAGCCATGTTATCATTATACAAGTAAAGATTATAGCTAGGATGCTGAGTTGAAGAGGATTATGTACAACACCTCCATTATGACTGAGGTGGGTAAGCTGGAGTGGGGCGGGAGTCTGGAGCCCGTCAGGAGGGAAAGGGCCCCACATGTGGACTGTTTCTACAGCAGCTGCAGAAAGACTTTGACTTAAATGCAGCTGACTGTGTTTGACTGTTCGGTGTAAACTTTCCTTCTTATTTCAGACCTGATTAAACGAACCACAGTGAAGGAGGGACATCTGTGTTGATCTGATCGAGAGAGACAGACAGTAAATTACTGACACTTTGTCCAACTTAGTGAATTAGCCTGGACGCGGTTGTGCTTGGACTGGGACTCCGTGTGAGTGAAGCAGTCTCCTCCGATTAAACTGTCCTTATTAAAGACACTTTCCTGTGGTTCTAAGAATTAATTGTAATTGTGATCCTGTTGAGCAGGAAAAGAGTAGAGGGTTTCTCATCTTGGAGTATTGGACAGGCAGACGCCAGCATGTGTGCATAAGGAAGGGCGTTTAGAAGACTTTTGGCTTATTTGGCTCAGCTCTTTGACAAAGCTCTTATGCAGTTAAGATTAATTAATTAAGATTCAATTAGATTAGTACTGCATGCAGATTATAGTGACAAAAGGTTTCAGGAAATTGTTTTTTAATAGGGATTTCCATCATTTCACCTCCCATCATCAGCTTTCTCTGCTAGAGAGAATGATGTAATACTGTAAGTTGTGTGTGTGTGTGTGTGTGTGTGTGTGCACGCGCTTTATTTATTTGTGTCTAAAATGAAACATATTGCGCCCATCTCAAGACCATACACACACAAACATATGTGTATACACTCACTGGCCACTTTATTAGGTACATTTTGCTAGTATCTGGTTGGACCTCCTTTTGCCTTCAGAACTGCCTTAATCCTTCATGGCAGATTCAACAAGGTACAGGAAACATTCCTCAGAGAGTCTGGTCCATATTGATATGATAACATCACACAGTTGCTGCAGATTTGTCGGCTGTACATCCATGATGTGAATCTCCCGTTCCACCACATCCCAGAGGTGCTCTATTGGATTGAGATGTGGTGACTGTGGAGGCCATTTGAGTACAGTGAACTCACTGTTGTGTTTAAGAAACCAGTCTGAGATGATTCACACTTTATGACATGGTGCGTTATCCTGCAGGAAGTAGCCATCAGAAGATGGGTACATTGTGGTACATAAAGGGATTGACATTGTCAGCAACAATACTCAGGTAGTCTGTGGCGTTGACACGATGCTCAATTGGTACTAATGGGCCCAAAGTGTGCCAGGAAAATATCCCCCACACCATTGCACCACCACCAGCCTGAACTGTTGATACAAGGCAGGATAGACATGTTTTCATGTTGTTGACACCAAATTCTGACCCAACCATCTGAATGTCGTAGCAGAAATCGAGACTCATAAGACCAGGCAACGTTTTTCCAATCTTCTATTGTCCAATTTTGGTGAGCCTGTGTGAATTGTAGCCTCAGTTTCCTGTTCTTAGCTGACAGGAGTGGCACCCGGTGTGGTCTTCTGCTGCTGTAGCCCATCCGCCTCAAGGTTTGACGTGTTGTGTGTTCAGAGATGCTCTTCTGCATGCCTCAGTTGTAACAACTGGTTGAGTAACTGTTGCCATTCTATCAGCTCGAACCAGTCTGGCCATTCTCCTCTGACCTCCGGCATCAACATGGCATTTGAGCCCACAGAACACTGGATATTTTGTCTTTTTCTGACCATTCTGCGTGAAAATCCCAGTAGATCAGCAGTTTCTGAAATACACAGACTAGCCCGTCTAGGACCTACAACCATGTTATGTTCAATGTCACTTAATTCACATTTCTTCCCCATTCTGATTCTCCGTTTGAACTGCAGCAGATCGTCTTGGCCATGTCTACATGCCTAAATGCATTGAATTGCTTCCATGTGATTGGCTGATCCTTCGAAATACACACAGACTATATATATTATGTGAGAGAGAGAGAGAGAGAGAGAGAGAGAGAGAGAGAGAGAGAGAAAGAGAGATGCACACTAAAGTCTGCACAATGACCAGATGTAAAATGGAAGGAGAGAGCAACAACAACCATGTCAGAGTGCGTTTCTCAAAATGAGTGTGAGATCTTCCAAACACTTGCCTCCTGCCACTGTGAGAGATGTTACATGGAGTTTAGAGCAAGATGTTTAGAGTGTAGAGCATCACTCCACTGGCGTGAAACCTGCGGTTAACAAGCACCTCGGGAGAAGCCGCCACATCACAATACACATTATCTGCCTTCCAGTTTGTGTTCCTCTGGTAAACATTTTCTAATGACATAGAGAAATGCTTTTACACTAAACTCACGACTGAATAATGCTGAAATGCCTTATGTTTAACCTGCAGGATTTATAGAACGAGAGGCTGACATTTTGTTTTAGCATTTCTTTTTTAATTAAGTAATCAATCGAAGTGCTTCATGAGCTGCTTTACTGATTCTCCATGGACGGTGGAGTGGACGGAATCTGTTCATTTCAAACGAAGGAACATGACTTCCTGAAAGGGGCGGATCCACCGCTGCTATGGAAACGGTATCAGAGCTGTTGTCAGGCCTGGAGGGATTGACCTGTGACCTCAGCATGCATGAGAATTCCTCTCATGTGGGACAGAGCTCAGCTTTTTAATGCTCACACTCACATCTTCACTTAGGAACAGGGAAAAAGGTCCATAGTTATATAAGCTGTTATATAACACTGTCTTAAACTGGTGAGGAACTTGTCTTAAACACATCAACATTGTTTCACATGTGGCTTGGTATTTTGGGATTTACCCGGAAAGGCTGATCATGTATGACACGTTTCCTTGTGCATGACATAAAACATTAAATGCCAGTCGGCAGCCACATTGTTAAATATTTAGCAGGATAGCAATGAAAATGTCACGTGCCGTTTCACGTGCGTTCCTCCGCTCTGCCAACCTCAGAAACCCACGTGCTGCCACACCTGCTATAAATGTCTCCTACAAATGCTAACATAACATCTCACTTTGATGTATCCTAAAATCAAAACAAAGCCCATTCAGCAAACAACCTTAAGTTGTCTCTCAAATTCTGTAGCCACGTAATGATAAGCCGTGTGGTTCCTGCCCAAGCCATGGAAATTCACAGCCTGTTCTAAATGCTCTAACATGCAGAAATGGCCTGAAAGATCTCTGACTTCTGTTTGGCGTCTCCCTTCTTCTGATCTCCTCAGTACAAGCAAGTAGAACAGTACATGTCCTTCCACAAACTTCCAGCAGACTTCAGACAGAAGATCCACGATTACTATGAGCACAGATACCAAGGCAAGATGTTCGATGAGGAGAGTATTTTGGAGGAACTAAATGAACCGCTGAGAGAGGTAAAATTCTACTATAATCATTATAAACTAATCAGGAAATCGAGTTAGTTTGTACATATATGATATCTTTAATCAGTGCATGGCTTTAGACGATTTTTCTGAGATATTTTTCTCCCCCTCACAGGAAATTGTCAACTTCAATTGCCGTAAGCTGGTGGCGTCCATGCCATTGTTTGCAAACGCAGATCCAAACTTCGTGACAGCCATGTTAACAAAGCTGCGATTCGAGGTCTTCCAGCCAGGGGATTATATCATTCGGGAAGGAACGATTGGCAAGAAGATGTACTTCATCCAGCATGGAGTTGTGAGCGTGCTTACCAAGGGCAGCATCGGCATGAAACTGTCTGATGGATCTTACTTTGGAGGTAAGGATAGAGATTTCATATTTCGCTATGCCGTTCTTGTTTTGACTAATAGAATTGAAGTAACCAATGGAGTGGTCAAATTAAAAGATTTAACCAATGAAATGATTTTGTCTGGCTGGAAAAAAAAACTTGAGATAGAAGAAGAGGACTGGGAAAAAATGGCAGGAGGGCTATAGGTTTGATGCGTGTGGTTTTCGAGTCAAGCTAATATTTTTGTGGCATTTCATATTTTCTATTTGCAGAGCAATGTGGATGTTCTTGGCTAAGTAAAAATAGAGCATTGATAAACCTCAAATGACACTAAAATCTTTCACAAAACCGTGCGCTGTTCCCACCTCTGCCTTCTCCGCAACAAAGATCTCGCTGCCAGTCAGCACGATCCTGGAAGCCAGCAGGAACGCTGATGATCCACAACACAGCTGAACCGTTACAGCACAGCCCAGAGGAAAGGGCCAGAGTTCACCATGGCATAGGACACGCTAGGAGCTGAAATCATGAACGGAAAGCCGAGGATACAAAACACATTAATAAGGCTGATTAATAACATCTAATTAGTTGAACTGAAAGGCAGTGACAGAACAATTAGTATTGTCAACTGTGGAGATTCCCATTCCAAAAACCATTAGGGCATTAGGATTAGGTAGTCAACTTTTTCAGTGTGTGAGTGTGCAGGACTTTATCAGGATGCCAGCATAATTTTCCATGGGTTTTCCTTAATTACATTGTCTAGCCCATACGGTTGCGTTAAACTAAGCAAATGGATGACTCTTCTGATTTCTCTTGTCGAAAATGAAAACGGCAATATAAAAGAGATTTAAGTAGGTGACACATGAATTTAAAATGCATTGGCATTTTAAAGGCACAAGGCTTCTTGCCCCAAAATAGCCTCACCTGCTATTGTGTAGGATTGTGTCTTTTCCAGTGTAGGAAAAGACAGCAAGGCTAGCTGGAATGCTTCACAAGCTTGTGTCCTTCTTTATACAAGAAGCATCATTATTCTCCTCAACTGAGCAGTAAACATCACATCAGAACCCCCCCCCCCCCCCCCCCCCCCCCCACACACACACACATAAACAAATCATACCCTTTACCTCACGCAGTGATAAAAGTTAATACTTACCCTCATAATTTAGATTTCTTTCCAAAGAATAAAGGTTTGTAGCATTGCAAATCACCTTAGCTCGCTCTCTACCTTTAAGCAAGCATAACACATAATACAAGGTGTTTTCGTGTACGCTCTGAGCAGGCTTAAGTACTATGATGACGGACGCTCCTTGGCTTGACATTACCTGTGAAATGTCACCTTTACATTTGTATGCTGTCCTGAAGTATATGCATCTTACAATTAATAACAGTGGAGTGTTGCAATGTGGTGGAAATGCCTGTTCTTGTAGCTATGACTAATGTTTGTTGCCTCGTATGTATTTATTGAGAAACACATCATAAATCCATATGTGTGGACCATAGCAGATTTTTTTTTTTACTGAGATACAGTGGCAGTAAGAAACCAAACATTTATTGAGCTTGACAGCTTGCACACTGTCCACTTTTCTTCTCAGCACAAAGATCTTTGCTAGCAACAGTAACAGTAGCGGTATCGATATCAGGTGGCGAGAACCAGAGCCAGCACTCGCGTTTGAAGCGTGTCCCCATATCTGTCCGGCCACATCCCACTTGTAAAGTGCTTTCTTGACCGTGCGATAATTGGACCGGCTCCTCCCAGCTCCAGTGCCACCTCAACGACCTTGCCGACTCTCGAGAAGTGGAGAGGGGGTAAATGAGCAGGCCAGCTGAAGCTATTGTGTGCCAGCATAAGTTCTCAAGCCTGGTCAGGACTAGTGGTCTAGCGTTAAGATAATCTGAAACGACTACATAGTATTCAAAGACACACGTGTCTTATCGCGCTGCAGAATTTACCCCATAGTGGCATTTGCAGGGGGGTGCGGAGCTGGAACGGACCGCACCGTCGATGACGTGAAGTGGGGCAAAAAAACCCGCTGCAGACGGCGTTCTGCTCCTGCAGGCAGAACTTCACCCGTACTGACTTCCAGTAAAATGTCCCGTCTGTGTTCCCGTCAGAGATCTGCCTGCTGACCCGCGGGAGACGCACGGCCAGCGTGCGGGCTGACACCTACTGCCGACTCTACTCTCTCTCTGTGGACAACTTCAACGAAGTTCTGGAGGAGTACCCCATGATGAGGAGAGCCTTCGAGACTGTGGCTATCGACAGACTAGACAGGATAGGTGAGGGTGGGCGGGGCTATCTTTCTTTTGTTATCTTTCTTTCCATCCACCCATTCATGAGTGTTTATTTCTGTGTGTTTATAGATGACATGGCAACATAGCCAATACACAACAATAGGTCACGTGGGAGATGATTATTATTAGATATTTGATTATTCATGAACGATATTAAGATGTAGAGATTAAGATGTTTAGATTCAAGACTTGATTTGGCAGTGGCATTTCCTCGCTGCTTGTTTGTTTTTACAATGGAAACCCAGTAGCAACAGTATGCAAACATTCAATTTGCTAAGCGATGCAGGCCTCCACAGCCCCCTCCCCCCTCCCCGCGACTTCCTGGTCTCCCAAGGTCAGTGTGCTGCTTGATGATGTCACTCTGTCACATGACCACCTCAGCTGTTTACCAAGGGCCCACACAGCAGCTTCCCTCGCCACTGTTGCCATGGCAGCCACATTCCATACACGATCAGCTCAGCCAGCAGATGTGTTTGGATTCCAGACAGCGACGGCTCGCTGCTATGCTAGACCCGCCTTTGGACGTTTGGCATTAGACACTGCTATGGGAAGTGTTAGCGAGACTGTGATAAACCGAGCTAAATAAAGGTTAGCGGTCTTCGTGCTTTCTCGGCAGTGACGCGAGTCCTGCGTTTCCCAACAGTGAGGCAATATTCAGCGAAACATGGAGCGAGTCCCGAACACGCACGTGCCTCCTCGACTCGGCGCTTTGAAAGGCAACAATTTGGAACCACACCCTTGCTCCACTTCCTCTTACACTATTGACTTTAGCAACACGGGAAGGTGGATGCAGAGGGCTTGGGTTACCGGTGGATGGGAGAGGCAGCGGTGCGTGTCAGAGGCCAGGGTAGAAGAGCGGGACAGGGAGGGAGACTGCCAGGCTCCTCCCTGGGGGTGGTGGGCCATTTCAGAGATAGCCATGTTCCTCCCAGGAGCAGCAGTCATGGTGTGGCCACATGCCCACGCTCATGTTAGTATTAGCAGCATCAGAACTTCAGTAGAAAGTAGACTCAATGGGGGTTCAGCATTCTCCTGTAGTCCTAGGATATATCCTTTCTGAAACCCATGTAGCACTGAACAAGTGGTCAAGGCCTACGATGGATGGATGGATGGATGGATGGAGAGATAGATCGAATATCTAACTCTAATAATATTAATTATTATTAGAACTCTAATTAGTGGAGTAAAGACCTCACTCAATTTTTACTAGCATGTACAACACTATAATTTCATAATTATAAGGAGTGTTATATACAATATGCAGTATATATTATCCCTGTGCTCCTTTTCTCTCTTCCAGGCAAAAAGAATTCCATTCTGATGCACAAAGTCCAACATGACCTAAACTCTGGAGTGTTTAACAACCGTGAGAATGAGTTGATTCAGGAGATTGTGAAGTATGACCGAGAAATGGTGAAACTGGTGGACCTGCAAAGGCCCAGGGCCATGTCCATGACTGCGTCCACCCACGGTACCATGGTCCCTGGCCAGCCACCAACCAGCTCAGCCATCGCCAGTCTCCAGCAGGCTGTAGCAATGAGCTTCTGTCCCCAAATGGCAAACCCTTTGGTTGGCCACGGAAGTCTCCAGTCTCCCCAAATGGTGCGTCGATTCCAGGTGGTCCAGAACGTGTCCAGTCCTGGGACGCAGATTCCTCCTGGCTCCCAGTTCTCCACAGCAGCTCTGGCCTCAGCTCTCGCCGGCACGCCCATGCAGAGCCCCTTGGCCGCCGGCAGCCGAACGTTCCAGTATGGCTCCAGCCCCATGGGGGTGCCGTCGGGATCCCAGCTCTCCCTGGTGCAGCAGCACACCCCCAGCCCCACTTACAGAGCTGCAGGGCCCAGGAGCACAATGAACCAGGACGCTCGGGCCCTCTCGGCCTCCCAACCATCACTGCCCCAAGAGGGGGTGCAGGCGGCCGCTCCGAGTCCAGTCCCTTCCACCCGAGTGTCCACCACCTCCATTGGACCAGCTCAGAACCTCCCCATGGCCCTCAGACCTGCTATTCCTTCCAGGATGACGCTTCAGCACCAGATGTCCGTTGGAGCGTTCCCACCTGCCGCCCTCCCACAGATGAGGTCAATCCCGGACTCGGGACTACCGAAGAAGGATTCGGTGACGAGCCTTCCAGACACGGACCATCCCGTCAGATCTAGATTATCTTCTAATTTGTGATCTTGATGGATCTGGGGAGGGGGGGGGTGGATCTAGGGGGATGGGTTTGGGGGGATGCTGATGGATCCTGTGTTCAGCAGGATTTGACCTGTTTTAGTCATAACGTGGCTCTCACTATGAGAATGTATGTAATGCTAATGCTGCCAAGAGGGAGTGACTAGCACCAACAGACAGCATCCTAATAATCATACAAAGTATGTAAAATTGAAGATTTAAATATCACTGAGATGTTTCTGTTGTACCCACAACCATAAACATCAATGTAGCTTCTTTTCATAGTTTATCCTCTTTATAATTGCTTTCTTTATTGTGGTTGTATTCACAAACACTGGGGGAGAAAATATCCCCATCATCATATACTGTAGTCTGAACAATGCAATGGGGGTGGGTGGTGAGCTTTTACAAAAAAGAAAATCATTATTCTTTATAACATGTCTATCAAGAAGATCCTTTGACCTACAATTTAGCAATATTTAAAACTGCTACAGAAAATGAGTGGAAAGATGGTAGTATAATTGATGCACATTTTCACTAAAGGCTTTGTTTTTAACCCCTCCTTACCAAAGTTGGGCCAGAAATAATGCGGTTGTGGGTCTAAACAAATGAAATGAAAATATAATTTTATTGCCTTGATTTCCCCTTAGAAACCATATTCTTTTTCCAGGCCTGTGTGTGTGCGTGTGTGTCTGTGTGTTTTAAATATTCAAATAATTATTCACCCATATTTACAACCCTTAATGATGGATTTATACCCTAAGTTATTCTAAGTTATTATCTATGAAAAAACTGAAAAAATGGGTTTAGCTACAGTGGAAACGAGTTATGTAAGTGAAGACTATATGGTTTGTGAAAATGAAGAATACTGTAAATACATTTTTATTTATTCATATTAGTGGGTGTAACACTTAGTCAACACTTCAGTGGTGTCTGCTGATTCCAAGTGCTTCTGATTCCACTAGTGGACATTCAGTGTGAATTAATGCAGATTCACACTGGCGAACTCGTATTCAGTCATATATTTTCCATACTAATGTGAACAGAACGTAGCAGCATCCGGTGTGTGATGTCTCCCTGCATTAACCCAGTTCATGTGGGCTTCTGCACTCGAAAATGTTCCGACCCAGCTCCGCACACAGCAAGGGCGCTGTATCACGACAGGGCACGTGGGGGATATGCGCGTGAACCCAGTATGAAAGAAAAACCCCTAGAGATTACGAAACACGCCAGGACGCAAGACGTGGTCATCTGCTGTCCATCAGGCGGGTTCACCGAATGACCGGCTCACCGTAGGCTACGTATTGAGGAGACTTCCACTCGGTCGCTTATCCCACGAAAGCCCTTATTGATCCCTCTTGCTCTTTTCAATCACTGCCCTGTTTTAAGATGGCCGACTGTAATCTTTGTTGTGGCCCCTCCCCCACTGCTTTCGCAATGTGTTGTTCACCAAGACACCATCTGTAATTATACTGCTGGTGAAGGCCTCTGACATGTAAAACTATCAAAGCATTGCATGGGGCCCTCCTGACTGAGGACTACATAAGACAGCATTTTCTTGCTTGTGAGCAGCTAATATCTGAGATGCAGTTTTTGGTTATTTACAGGTGGATTTTACTTAGACTAAGAGTTAGTCCTATAACTCAAACCTTTTAAAAATAAATCCAATGTGCCCCCTGTGTGCAAAGGTTAAAGGTTAAGACTCAGATTGTTCTGCTTGTAACTTCTACTTTCTGTGGTGACAGGCAACAAAAATCTCACAGGCTGGATGTTCTTAATCTGCAGGAGAGGTAGGACATCTGTTTTAGGAGACAATGTCCTCAACTCTTGTCTAGTGTTACACTTTGCCAAATTCAAAGTAATATATAAAGCAATAAAAAACGAATCTTTTAGCATTTTGCCCAAGGCAGGCGAAGAAGGTTGACTGAATTGTTGTTAATTATTGTAAAGAATGTGTGCCAGAAGTTTTGCTATGCATTCAGACTGGGGATATCTTCTGTTCTGTACTTTGATTTCATCTTTGAATAAAGAAAGAACAGGCTTGTTGAAATATGTGTTTGCACGTACTGTTTTGATTCAACATAATGCAGGATCACCTGAAACAGGTTTTGATGAACAGCAGCGATCATTAGCCTTCAAATCTGTGTTCTCATTAATAGTAAATTCGATTCATAGAGACGGTGAGAGAGTACATAATGAGATGGGGAACACCCTTAATATAGCGTCATGCTTGCATGGAATTTGAGTGATGAAAAGAGAAGATCCTTCATATTCGTATTTGTGTTGACTGTCTATTAAATTATGCCATGCCAGATGTTTGATTAATGAACACACCTCTAACACTTGTTCAGGTTTTCAACCATGGCAGACCAGTACAGGGACATTCAGCCCACACACAGCTTTAAAGGCTGATGGACGATCATGGATCTGAACGTATTATTATTATTTTTGTTTTAGCAGTTGTAGTTGGAAGTAGCAGATTTTTAAAAAAGTGATTTAATTGCAACTTGCAGATAAGAATAAAGTAATTTAAATGACCTTCATGAAGTACAGTTGGACTTTATATTCTAATGTGGCCTGCCTTTTTACCACAAAGCCAACCTGCCCCATGAATCATCCGACAGCAGAATCACACTGTTAGGCTCTCCATCTTGTAACTGAGGAAGAGGTTCTTGGAGAGGTTCCTCTTTGTCTCCAAAGATGGTTCTGTCATATATCGCTTGTGGCAGACTGGCGAGTCAGAGTGGCTCGGTGGAAGCGGTATGCTTCATTTGGTGGGATCTGATGTGGGTTTTGCTACGGTGCAGAACCGGCGGCTCCACGAAACCTTGCAGACTACCGCTGAAGCACAGCGGTTATCAGTAGGTTGCAAATCAGTATCCTCAGTAACAGGAACTCAGCTGCAGGACCAAAGCAGCAGCTCCACAGTGCTGTATGAAGGATTAGCTTCATGCTACCGAACCTTCCACTGATCGACTTGTTCCACACACAGAAATGCCTTGGCGTGGTGTGAATTTGAATTTTGTAAATCTATGTTTGATTCATAATTCAAACTCAATCAAGCTAAATATTATATTCAGACACCTTCCACTGTCAGAATGTTTCATTTAAGGTTGTGATATCTAATTTGATGAAGCAGAAAATTCAAACTGTGGTGCCACAGTGTCATGCCACAGATAAGGGAGGGCTGATTAAGAACTAACATGCATTCATAGTTCAGCATGCATTTTACTCCTATTAATATTTTAGTACTACAAATGAAGCTGCTTAGATGAAATATGTCTGTATCGTGTGAAGTTGCAGTCCTGCAAACAGTATATCAAATGGCTAACAGCGGTGTCTGAGCAAGTGTGTGAGTCTAAATACGGAGACATTAAATTTGAACAGTATGTATTTTTCATAAAAGTATTGCGTCTCCCCCCACCCCCCCCCCCCCCTTCACCAGATGACATAACGTCAGTTATTGTCTGCCTAGCCTGCTTTCTAGGCAGTTCTGATTAAATTTTTTGCCACATGTAATCAACACGGATTCAGGGACATTGGTCAGGTGTCCTGTAATCAGCTAGCAATCAATGACCAGAGTACATTTTAAGCACATATTAGGTTCTTATCAAAGGAAGTACTTGAATTTATGTAGGAAACATACAGGTTTCTTTTACTTTGTTTTAAAAGTAATACTTTGAAAAGGAAAACTTTATAAATACTAACATGGCTACAATTACAATTAGCTAGCGGGAGCCAGCTAGCTCATTATTAGCAGACTTAATCAATCTGGATGCACCATCCCTTCAAGTTATACCAGGCCCACGGATGGTAGAGGTACTGTATAGGAACTCCATGGCTGAGACGAGCTTGGAAACATGTTTACACAACAGGAATGTCTGGGTGGCCAGAGATTTTTCAATCCTAGAACAGCTTCCCTGGGTCCGTCCTATCCTCTAAAGCCTGGTTCACACTACACGACTTTTCAGTCGTCAGGTTTTTGTGCCGTTCGCACTACACGACTGGTCGTGCTGTAATCGCGAGTCTTTCAGTTGTTGTGGCTTTCACACTACATGACTGATCGGCGACGCGGGCTCACGAATTACACGACTGGGGAATCGCCGACTCATTTCAATAGCGTCAGGCTGCAGATCTCATTTGTCAGTCCACCTCTCCTCCGACACCTATCTCATCCCCGAGTCCGGGAAATGACGTCACCTTTGTCACATGCTTCAAAATAAAAGTCAACATGGCCGACCGCTCAGTGTACCAAACCACGGCTATAACAAGCAAGAATAGTTCATTACATTAAATACAGTACATTAATTAAACTCTTTGTGTATTTTTTTTGTGTTTTCTGATAGTTACGATTCTGTAGTATGTTATGGCATATCCCAAACGCAAGTCACACACACATACACAATATATATATATATATATATATATATATATATATATATATATATATGAATTTGAATATATATGGTTAGGGTAATATAAAACATTAATTCACGATGAAAACCGGCTAACTTAGTTGTTTTACTGCTAGCAACGTGGGTTTATATTTTCTCATAACATGCTAGGCTATATGCTGTAATAACAACACAATAAAGTATGCACAATAAACAAAGGGAAAAATAATTCAAGCAAGAATTTAATTTTATTTAAAAACAATGAATAATCGGAACAGAGGACAATTACAAATAATAAAAGCAAGCATTCTTGTGTAGTTGGTTATAAAATCTAGAAGGAACACCAAATCAAAAATTGAAAACAATGTAATAAAACAAAATACCGAGAAATAAAAATTAATAAAATAATAAATTATGTAAAAAAAATCTAAACAGAGGGAAAACAATGTAATAAAAGCAAGTATGAAATTTAAATATTCATAAAAACCTACACAATTCAAAAAAATACTCAAAACAATGAAAATAATGTAAACAAAATAGGCAATACAAGCAAGCATTCAGTTTTAACTGTTTTAATCAGTTCTTGGAATTATTCAAATGTTACATGTTGGGAAAAAACACTTTCAGCTTCATATCTGTTGAACCCCTCCAGCTTCCTCAGCAGAAGGATGGTGGTCTTAAAATGAGATGAATCACAGATCAGATTGGACAATGCAATGTTAAGAGCAAATCAAAAATAAATTTCAAATTACAATTGATCTTACCTCAGGAGTCATTACTTCCAAAACAAAGGATGTATTCCTCAAACTTGCTCTGTCGATTTTTAGGACAGCAAATGTCCTCTCTATGATGGCCTCAGTCTATGAGAAATAAAAAGCTAGTGTTAATTATACATTATTATGTGTTTGATTAAACAGATTAAGCTTGTGAAGTGATGACTGTGTTTGACGTACAATCATGACTTGTCACCTGAGCATAATTTAATTCAACTAATGTTTTAAAGCGAGGGTGGGGAATTCCAGTCCTGGAGTGCTTGGGTTGTTTTATGCTTGTCCTACTCCAGCATACCTGACTCAACTCAGCTGTTAACTGCCAGGTGCTTTAGAGCAGGAAAAAAAAAAAAAAGTCCAGCCCTTCATTCACGACCTGAAGAAAAAAAGAAAAAGAAAAAAAATAAACAAAATTAATACTGACTACCAAAAGCACTCTGAATAGGTTTTTTAACCAAATGTCAAAATAAAAAATAATAAACTTACTAGGCACAAAGCCGCGAGCAATCATTTCAACACTGACAGAATTCCAAAACTCTTCAATGTTTACGTCTCCATTGAAGTTTTTGGGAGGTTCCTTTAGGTCACTCACTATCAGACAAAAGACACATTTAGGCTTGGTTTCCTGGTACAGAGATTAAGCAAAGCCAAATCATACTCACTCAGGGATGAGGTGAGTTAACAGTAGGACTCAGGGATGAGGTGAGTTAACAGTAGGACTCAGGGATGAGGTGAGTTAACAGTAGGACTCAGGGATGAGGTGAGTTAACAGTAGGACTCAGGGATGAGGTGAGTTAACAGTAGGACTCAGGGAGAAGGTGAGTTAACAGTAGGACTCAGGGATGAGGTGAGTTAACAGTAGGACTCAGGGATGAGGTGAGTTAACAGTAGGACTCAGGGAGGAGGTGAGTTAACAGTAGGACTCAGGGATGAGGCGAGTTAACAGTAGGACTCAGGGATGAGGCGAGTTAACAGTAGGACTCAGGGATGAGGCGAGTTAACAGTAGGACTCAGGGAGGAGGCGAGTTAACAGTAGGACTCAGGGAGGAGGCGAGTTAACAGTAGGACTCAGGGAGGAGGCGAGTTAACAGTAGGACTCAGGGATGAGGTGAGTTAACAGTAGGACTCAGGGATGAGGTGAGTTAACAGTAGGACTCAGGGATGAGGTGAGTTAACAGTAGGACTCAGGGAGGAGGTGAGTTAACAGTAGGACTCAGGGATGAGGTGAGTTAACAGTAGGACTCAGGGAGGAGGTGAGTTAACAGTAGGACTCAGGGAGGAGGTGAGTTAACAGTAGGACTCAGGGAGGAGGTGAGTTAACAGTAGGACTCAGGGAGGAGGTGAGTTAACAGTAGGACTCAGGGAGGAGGTGAGTTAACAGTAGGACTCAGGGAGGAGGTGAGTTAACAGTAGGACTCAGGGAGGAGGTGAGTTAACAGTAGGACTCAGGGATGAGGTACATATATGGTTTAGCATTACAAATGGATGAGATATGGCCTGAGATGTTAAGAAAGGAAGAGCTTACCCGCCATGCTGAAGACTCCCTTTTTGTGTAGATCCATGATCACAACTGCTGGGTAGTAGCCACAATTAACACATGAATATGAGTAATCATGACTTGTGAGAGCTTCAAAATGGCAATATGCATGAAGAATGACATCTGTGGATTGAAATGTAACACCCCGAAGTCCCTCCAGTGAATTTATAGTTCTGGACACTGCAGTATGGTTCTGTAGGTGACATGGCATTTTTGTTGACAAAATTATGACAGCATTTAATATTTAACAACATGTGAAGTATATCATGCAATAACTTATTTTACTTGTAGGTTCTGCCTTAGAAAAATGCACAGTTCCAAGGTTTTGCTTCTGAATGTTTTCTGAAAATGTGAACAGGTAAATTTATATATATATACACAGGGAGAGAGAGAAAGAGAGAGAGAGAGAGAGAACTTATGTTTGTACAGTACGCTGGATAGCTATGTCTTAAAACAGCTAACTTTAATGCTAAACTGGCAAAAGTATAATTTGCTGGAGTAAAAATATACTACTTACCCAAGCTATATCAAAGACAGCCAGCTGGTTACCTTATACTTTACCTTACGCCAGACCTATCCTAAAGTGTTTACTGTACAAATATAAATATGTTATAAAATATATAATAGCTCCCTAGCTGAAACTTGCTAAACAGCGTCTAGCGTCGTTGCTTTGGATTATACCTAAATTTGAATTTACCAAGATAACGTTAGCTGATAACGATTCGAATTTAAGTCTACAAATTTCGTACAGTTTGTAACGTACCGTCAATTAAAATGCAGCTCTGTTCGATGAGATGTTGATAGCTGGTTTAAAACAACAACAACACAAGCACCGGAATACTCGTGCATAAATAACACTGACTTTCAATCTCAATACCTCCCCACACCACTAGATGGCGATAATGGAAACAGTACCACCTCCTCTCTGGTGCCTCATGTAGGTACCACAGGAGAGGTAGGTCTCAGCAATGAGATCTGCGCACAGACCCTCCTCACTCATTTGGCTGCCGTCCAAAAACACGAGAACACGAAAACGAAACTCTCCCAGAACCAGCAACACCACGTAGAAGAAAAAAAGAATGTACATGTACTCCACATTTTCGTTATTGTTATTTTTTTTACCGTTTATACACTCCATAGTCCCAAGTTGCCAGAATTATTTCATCTCTCCGTTGCAGTGAACATATAATCAATCGCACTATTTCTCCAGTGCTGTCACAATAACTTAAACACAGTGTTGTAGTAAAGTTGTAAGAAAGGTGAGGATTGTGTGTTTACTGGGTTACTGTTTTGAAAGCATTCTTGAAAGTTTTACATTCTTCAGAGATATCTTCAGCGGTGCCGCGGTTCTCTCTCCGCGTTCCCATTGGCTGTAGCTAGACGCTGCTGCCGACTCGCAGTCGCCGACTGGGCTAGATATTAAACATGCTAGATATCTGCCAGTCGTCTGCGACCAGTCGGCGACGGCTCGGCGAGCGTCTTTCAGCAGTTCACATTACACGACTGAGCGAGCGACGAGTGATCGCCGATTCGCCTCCGACCACAAGTTTTTGTCGGCGATCAGTCGGCGACTGAAAAACCAGCCTAAAATCGTGTAGTGTGAACCAGGCTTAACCCCTTCAATCCCTCTCTGGTTGCCTCCCGGCGACAGTGCTGAGTGGTGCTGACTGTGAGACGCCCCAGTGGCATGTTCTGAGGACGAGAGGTCATCTCTACGATGGGCTCAGATCTTCTGCCCCTCCCCGCTCCTCACCGCCACCCCATGAGGTCAGCTGGCCCCTGCTGAGAGGGGGGGGGCACTCAGTCAGCACCAGACATGGAGATAGTCACTGATACCATGTCCATTCACTAATCTCTTCCAGTGAGGGGGCCACTCTGTGTCTGGCAGAGAGACAGTCTTCCTTTTATCCCCCCCCTCCCATCCGAACAGCATTCCCATACAAAGTCTTGATTGACCTTGCCTTATTCTGCCACCAGAAACACCTAAAATCGCCACAAAACAAGTTATGAAATCGAATGTTAATATGTCAAATGTACTCCCACACTTCCCTACTGCTACTGCTCACTAGTTTTAAAAAGCTAAAACCTTTCTGTTTAACCTAGCTTTCTTTTAGCTCCTTCTTTGTTTTAATTGATTGACCGTTATTCTTATTTTTAGTCTTATATTTATTTTATTCTATATTATTTTTATATTTTAATGATTTGATGTCATTAAATATTTACTTCTAAATTGTTTTATATTACTTTTTGTTGTATAGCTTTCTGTTTTATTTAATTTTATTGTGAAGCACTTTGAGCTGCATTTTATGCATGAAAGGTGCTATACAAATAAAGTTTTTATTATTATTATGTTACTGAGTCTGTTTGGTATTAAAAAAGGACCACTCAAAATAAAGTTTTACCAATTGAGTAATATTTTATTCATTTTTTCTTACTCATTCAGAGACCTAGCCTCTTTTACAGTGACAATAAATGCATGTGTGAAAAGAACAATCAAAAACATTAGAAAGATTGAACATTTGAGCCTGGATGTAGGCTGGTGTAGTTTTTTACGTGGGGTAGTTTCCACATGCATGTACACACCTGGATCACATTCCGTTCCTTATTCCAGTAAATTATTCAGTGTCACACCAGTGACCTTTGTCTTCCTCAGCCAAGGACAACATAGAAGAAAAGAGCAGTGTCACCGAGTTTGAGCTGTTCAGGACGCACTGGAGAAGGTGAAAGGCTCAGCACTTATAATGTATCTCGCGTCTTCTTTCATTGGGCTCAAGACAGGAGCTACCGCCTCAGTTGCGGGGCTCAGTGGGGCTGAACTGGAACTTAAACGCACCTCTGAAACAAGTTAGTGTGTAGTCCATGTATTCACGGCACCGTGTTAAACACGTTTCCTCACATACTCACGTGTCCATGCACTTACATGACCATGTACGCACGTCTCACTAGCGTCACCACATACTCACGTCACTTATGTCTCCATACTCACGTTACCATGTACTTACGTCTCCTTGTACTCACGTCACCATCTACTGTCTCCATATACTCACGTTAACATGTACTTATGTCTCTTTGTACTCACGTCACCATCAACTAGTCTCCATACACTCACGTTACCATGTACGTATGTCTCCTTGTACTAACGTCACCATATACTCACGTGTCCTTGTACTAACGTCACCATATGCTCACGTGTCCTTGTACTAACGTCACCATATGCTCACGTGTCCTTGTACTCACGTCACCATGTACTTGCGTCTCCATATACTCACATCACCATGTACTTACGTCCTCCATGTACTCACGACGTGAACCACAGAAAGCCGCGGGTTACTAATGACAGCATTGTTGACTGCCAATGGCCCTGACTGTGGTTCACACCTGAAGCAGAACTAAACCACATGTATGAACATATGAAAACACAGAATCTGTCTCAGGCCAAGCCGGAAAAAAATACAGCCTTTATTACATCATGTAAGAAGTGTACATTTTGACAGTAACTGACTTCTGCAGATTTATTTACAAATGAACTTGTTTGCCAAGGCAAAAAAAAAAAAAAAAAAAAAAAAAAACAATCACAAAATGATTTCCAAGTGTCTGTGTAGCCGTGAGAAGGGAACAGATCGATATCCTGAACCTTGTACATCAGAGCCAAAATGACGAAGCAGATGTCTGTCTCCTGCTTGTGCTCAGGGTGGAGGGTGTGGGTGGGGGGTGAGGGGGGGGGGCAGTGAGTACTGAGATCGATAAGAGCCTCGCCTGGGTGCTTCATCAGCCTGCTGTTAGACCACAGGAGTCAGGGAGGCCTGCTGAGGCCAGTGAGGAGAACCCCCCCTCCACCAAACACACACACACACGCACGCACACACACGCACACAGGCCGCATGCTCATAGCTTACAGGACTCTGCTTGGCTGGGTTGTCTTTATGATAAGGAGAGGAGACAGACTGACGACCCACACACTCACTCAGACAAAGAGAAGTTAACTTTCACACTCACACATCTATAGCACTCTCACACACGCTAAACCCTTTTCCTGTCTCATTTATACTCTCTCTCTCTCTCTCTCTCTCTCTCACACACACACACACACACACACACACACACACACACACACACACACACACACACACACACACACACACACACACACATCTGTAGAGGCTTTGACAGCATTGCTTCAGTTTGCAACACGGTGTGTCTAGGGCGGTCCCTGTGCCCAGTATAGAGGGGCTCCACGGCAGAGTCTGTGCCCAGTATAGAGGGGCTCCAGGGCAGGAACGCCACACCACACACTGCCTGTCTGTGGAGACCTGTTACCTTCTTCAGCTGAAGAAATAGGTGGACTCCTTCACTCTCTGCAGGTCAAAATCACCTAGCACAAAGAAGCACAAATGTTAGTGAAGCTCTGAGTAGTACCGACGGATTTCCAAACTGTCACTGGTCCAACGTGCCACATACGTAATTGCACAGCAATTAGCACAAAGGCGACAGCACAAAGGCAAACAACATATGGCACAATACACGAGACGACTGATTTGTGTCCTCAAACGCAGCTCAAAGCCCTGAAGGAGAGGCTGACACAGCTGGTATTACACATTCCATTAAAAACTCACAACTGAAATCATTAATATTTTCAGTTGGAGACAAACCAGGGGGAATTCCTGTGAGAACTTTGTGAAACCTAAACGTTAAGGACGTGTTAAAGAGATGGTAAGGATACATGAAGGAGATAGAAATGAGACACTAAGGAAACATTACGGAGATGGTAAGGAGAGGGTAATGACATGGTAAGGACACTTTATGGAGATGTAAGGAGATGGTAAGGATATATTAATGAGACGGTAAGGATACATTAAAGAGATGGTAATGAGATGGTGAGGACACATTAAAGATATGGTAAGGAGATGATAAGGACACATTATGGAGATGTAAGGAGATGGTAAGGATACATTAATGAGATGGTAAGGATACATTAAAGAGATGATAATGAGATGGTAAGGATACAAGTGTTGGCATGAACATATAGGTGCCAGCTGGGTCTGACAAAGGAGGGACAGAGGAACAGAAAACTGCCCTAACGCACCTACACACACACCTATACACACTCCTACACACACACTCCTACAAACACACCTAGACACACACACCTACACACTCCTACACACACATCTACATACGCACCAACATACACACACCTACACACACACACACACACACACACACACACACACATCTACACATGCTCCTACACACACCTAGTACACGTCCCTACACACACACACACACACACACACACCTACACATGCTCCTACACACGCATGTACCGATGTTACCGATAGACTAGGCTTGTCCCGATCCGATATTTGGATCGGATCGGCCGCCGATATTTGCAAAAAATGCGTATCGGTATCGGATCGGCAGGCACCAGTTCTTTTTGAAAGTCCGATCCGCGTTTTCCAGCATACTCATTTAGATAATCCATTCCAGTTTTTGCTGTGTTTTCACCAGTGAGTTAAATTCAGTCCGCGTTTTCCAGCACACCTTCAGCACATGAGCATTAGTGATTGGCAAACCAGTTCTTTTAGATGAACTGAAACATTAGAATCAGTTCATTAAAAAGATTTGTTCAAAAGATTTGTTCACCGAATCGTTCAGTGGCGAGTGTAAATTGTTGGCGGGGGTGTGGATGTAAAATGGATTATGTTATATTGTGATCAATCGATCGCCAGTGGTTGCCGCCAGAGCGACCTAGTAACTCATTGAATCATAGATGTGGATCAGAGGTAAATAAACTAGATTTTTTTTCTCGCCGTGAGAAATCGGATGTGTGAGGTGTGAGCGTGTGAAGACAGTCAAGACATGTGTGTGTCTCATGCTCACTGCATGAGAATTGGCAACTCTGCAGATAGCTATTTGTTGTGAAATGTAGTAATTACAAGTTCAAGCATTTTCAAGTACTTTTGCCTAAATTCCAGCACTTTCAAACCTGGAACACAATGCAACACTAAAATTCATCAGGTAAATGTTCATTCCCCTGTTTTTGAGGGGTGTTTCTTTATACTACCACATATCGTTTCGGAGAACACTACAAAGAATGTGACATGTCAAGTTTAAACGCCTCCGCCGTTGTGTGCGGAGTCGCGCGCTATGGTCACTCGCGTAAGTATCCAGCCTTAACTGATACACGGCTGAACGATTCATGTTTCAGTTTAGTTCACGGCCTCATGGACCAGGAGACGAGAGTGTTGTAGAAAATTTATAAATAAAAAAATTGCAACTAAATGTTGGGTTTATAAAATATAAATTACATTACAAATACAGTAATCCCTCCTTTATCGCATTCTGGAGATTCCAGAACTACCCGCAATAACCGAAAATAGAAACGGTATATTTATTTAAGTATTTATACACTATATTAAGGCTTAATAAACCCTCCCCACACCTTTACATAAACCTTTCCCATTCACTTAATAACCATTCCCACACTGTTCTGTGCATGTGTGCTTGTCCAGCGAGCAATATTGTATCGTGTTGTATACAATATCATGTAGGCGAGTAGCGTCTCAGGCAAGCGATGCTGGTTCTCGTTTCCGAGAGTAAATATACACTATTTACTGTAATTCGTACTATTTTATTATTTATAACATTCCTTGTTAATTGTTAGAATTAATACTTATAATATATTTTTATACATTTTGGGATTTTGTCATGTAAAAAATCATTAAATATATATTTTTTCCGCTGATCAAATTCCGCAGACAACTGGCGAAAAAGTGATGACCCGCGAATTATTTTTCTCATTAATATCTTATATTATATTTATATATATATTTTTTAATTATATATTAGTATAATAAAAACCCGTGAAAGAGTGAATTCACAAAAGCTGAAGCTCAAACTGGCGGCAGGATCACTAACACAATACAAAAAATAAGTATGAACTAACTTACAACTGAGTGCAAAATAAAAATTAAATTAAGAGCAACATTAAGATAAAAACTACATTCAGAAGAAAATATCAACTTAAATGTGCAATCAAAAAGAAAATGTGAGTGAGTGGCAGCGCAAACGTGAATCACGTCCTTAGCAACAGTTCTCTGGGTAACGGTACGTTCAGTGAATGAATCAGAGAATGAACGAGAGCCCTCAGTTCATGAACGAATCAGAGAGTGAACGAGAGCCATCAGTTCATGAACGAATCAGAGAGTGAACTAGAGCCCTCAGTTCATGAACGAATTAGAGAGTGAACGAGAGTCATCAGTTCATGAACGAATCAGAGAGTGAACGAGAGCCCTCAGTTCATGAACGAATTAGAGAGTGAACGAGAGTCATCAGTTCATGAACGAATCAGAGAGTGAACGAGAGCCCTCAGTTCATGAACGAATCAGAGAGTGAACGAGAGCCCTCAGTACATGAACGAATCAGAGAGTGAACGAGAGCACTCAGTTCATGAACGAATCAGAGAGTGAACGAGAGCCCTCAGTTCATGAACGAATCAGAGAGTGAACGAGAGCCCTCAGTTCATGAACGAATCAGAGAGTGAACGAGAGCCATCAGTTCATGAACGAATCACTGAACGAATCACTGAGCATGGACAGTTCCCTTGCAATGAGAGTCTCCACCTCCAGATTCGTGGGTGTTTTGGAGATTCACAGACCACACTGCAGTTCCCCTGCCGGCCTGCACGCTGCTGAGCTCAATTACTGAACTGAGAAAGGAACGAATCAGCTGAGGAAGTGATTCGATTCAGTTCGTTCACTCAAATGTTTCGTTCATTTGAACGAATCGTTCGCGAACTACACAACACTAACAAGCATAGCGTCTCCTAACCATTAAGACGGCCATGTAATTTAGAAGTTATCGATAAAAATGTCAGTTGTGTGGGATTATTTTACCTTAAAAGACGACAAAGACGAAGAGGTAGAGTGCAACATATGCCACAGTAAAGTCAAGCGTGGTGGTAAAGCTGTAAGAATTTTAATACAACCAATCTAATCAAGCATTTAGCGAAATACCACCACAAACAACATGAATAGTTTCTAAAGAAAACTGAAGACCAAGAGAAAGGTCCTACACAACTAACACTGGCAGAAACGAAATTAGTAGACTATTTTCTACTCAGGTTGTGTGCTATGCTTTTTAAATACAATTTAAAATATTATTTGCACATATGGCTTTTTAAGCCTTGGTTTACTGATGTCAATTATGTTTGTTATTTATTATTTTGTCTTTTGAGTTTATTAATTGCTAAATAAACAGCTCAGTTTCTTCTTACCAACCATTGTGTATTATTCAAACACACCTAATTCAGCTGGCTACTTGTCATCAAGTGTAAAACGCTTTTCAACATGAGTTTGACAACAAAGTAAGTTGGCTAAATAACTTTAAACTTTAATACATGCTCAGATAGACCGGTATCGGCATCGGCCAATATCAGTATCGGACCGGATGTTCAAAAAGCTGGATCGGGACATCCCTAAGACTATCATGGAAAAGCAGCCTTATTGAATATAAGCATGCCCTCCATACCGCAAAATCCTCGTCTATTTAATTCTATTTAATAGAAAAACATAAAAACAATTCAGGAATCCTATTTAAAACTGTTTCCAGCCTAACGATGAACCATGAACTAATTCACTAATCCCACTAGAGTGTATCAGTAACAATTTTATGAAATTCTTTAATGATAAGATTGATAAAATTAGGGAAAAATTTGTCATGCTGTATCAGAGCCTGTCAACATGCCAATGCACCTTGACAGCTGTCTGGTCAGCTCTGATGCCCTGTCCTTCTCCCCATTTGGTCATGAGGAGTTTATTTCATTGGTGGAATCTGCTAAACCCTCCACATGCCTACTAGATGCCATACCTATTCTACTTAAAGAATTACTGCATAGCAATGTAGAACCTTTGCTTACCATAATTAACTATTCTCTGAGCCTGGGCTACATTTGCAGTTCATTAGCAGTCATCAAGCCGCTAATTAAAAAACCTGTTCTTAACCCTCAGGAACTGTCCAACTATAGGCCAATCTCTAATCTGTCATTTGTATCCAAAATTTCAGAGAAAGTAGTTTCTTCACAACTCTCTTCCTTCTTACAGACAGAACATGTCTGAGTTATTTCAGTCTGGATTTAGATCCCATCACAACACTGAAACGGCACTGACTAAAGTACTGAACGATCTCTTAATATCCTCTGATAAAGGACATGTTTCTTTTCTCATACTGCTAGACCTCAGTGCTTTTGACACCATTGATCATATTCTACTTAATAGGCTGGAGACACTCATTGGCATAAGAGGTCAAGCACTCTCCTGGTTCAGGTCCTACCTGACAGATCGTTACCAATTTGTACTAGTAAAAAACGAATGCCCAGAGAATACCAAGGTAAAATATGGAATCCCACAAGATCTGTACTGGGCCCCATATTATTCTCATTATATATGCTACCACTGGGCACTATCATTCTTAGGCATAGTATTAGCTTCCATTGCTACACAGATGATACTCAGTTGTATATATCTTCCAATCTGGATGATATCACTACTACTCTCAAAATTGAGAACTGCATCCAGGACAATAAAAACTGGATGGCGTCTAAATTTCTTAAACTAAATTCCGATAAGACTGAGGTGCTGATTCTTGGGCCCAAAGCTGCTAGAAGCAATTGGGCTGATATTCCCCTTACCCTAGATGGTTTTTCAGTAACACCTAAATCTACCCCAAAAAGCTTAGGTGTCACTATTGATTCGGATCTTTCATTTGACACACATATATGCAATGTCACTACAGCTGCCTTTTTCCATTTATGTAATATCGCCAAGCTGAGACACTTACTTTCATTAGCTGATGCAGAGAAACTGGTCCATGCTTTTGTCTCGTCAAGATCGGACTACTGTAATGGTCTTCTAATTGGATGCTCCAAACAGTCCATAAAAGTCCATAAAGAAGCTACAACTTGTACAAAATGCTGTAGCTAGAGTCCTAACTAAGGCTAGAAAATTCGATCACATTAGTGCCACTCTCGCGGCATTACACTGGCTTCTGATTAAATATCGAATTTAATTTAAAATTCTTCTGTTATAAGGCGTTAAATGGTCTTGCCCCACAATATCTGAGTGAACTCATTGCTTACTACAACCCATCTCGCCCTTTGCGCTCCCAAAATGGTGGATTTCTCCTAGTTCCAAAAATTTGTAAGACTACAGCCGGAGGCAGAGCTTTCTCTTTTAAAGCCCCTCAATTATGGAATAGCCTTCCAGCTCCAATCCGAGATTCTGACACAGTTCCAATCTTTAAATCTAGACTTAAGACTCACCTATCTAATCAAGCCTTCAGTTAATATTCCCTTTGTAAGATGTGGGGCTCGGGGGCCCCCAGACGTTGAGATATCTGGTAATCTGAGATGTTGATGCTGTCATCCAGCTGTGTCATGACATCACTCTAGTTGTGACAATGACTTGGCTGGAAAGCAATGTCTCAGTGAGCCCTCATGACTGTAGTCTGTGGCCAGGTAACAAGAACCTTAACTATAACTGTAGAACCACCTTTTGACCACAAATATGGACTTGTGCTAATGGGCCGCCCAGTGGAGGATGGGTTCCCTTTTGAGTCTTGGTCCTCCTGAGGTTTCTTCCTAATCCCCACCATCATAGGAAGTATTTCCTTGCCACTGTCACCTTTGGCTTGCTCATTAGGGATCTGGACTCATAAGATTGTAAAGCTGCTTTGTGTTGTAAAAAGCACTATATAAATAAATTTGACTTGACATGTACACACGCACCTACACACGTTCTTACACACACCTACATACGCTCCTACTCACACACCTACGCACGCTCCTACACATACAACTACACACACACACCTACAAACACGCACCCCACACACACCTACACGTGTGTGCACTAGTGTTGTCAAAAAAATCGATATATCGATACGTATCGATACTGAACATTCTGAAACGGTACAATACTCGTTTCCCTTAAGTATCGATTCTTTTTACATAAAATGCGCTTTCGTTTGACCCACCCAAGCTGCCGTAATGCACAGGACAGTTTGTAATGTTAATATGGCAGCTAAAGCAAACGCAGTGCTGTTGGATTCAAAGCAGATACAGATGGAAAACCGAAGGATATGAACAAGCCTGTTTGCAAGCGGTGCTTTTGGAACATTTCAACGAAGGGCGCTAAAGCCTGGTTGAGTGACCATAGCGCTCGACTCCGCGCGCACCTCGCGCGAACCTCCGCGAGCGGTGGAGGCTTTATACTTTCCGCTTTGCAGTGTTGTCCGAAACTATATGTGGTAGTATAAAAGAAACACCCCTCAAAACAGGGGAATGAACACTTACCTGACGAATTTTAATGCTGCTTTGTGTTTCAGTGTGTTTCAGGTTTGAAAAGTGTTGCAATTTAGGCTAAAGTACTTGAAAATGTTGAAATTGTAACTACTTAGTTTCACAACAAATATCTGTCTGACTGGACATTTTTCTTGTATTACATTAACAAATACGAGCCTCTTGTAATTCCAGGACGAAACACGAGAGAACGTGAAGACGTTAAGATTGGGCGTTTTGAAAATAAACAACCATTAAATAATGTGATTAAAAGCGCAATATTTCAAATCATTTCGAGTATATGTATAAATATTTAACTTAATTAAGTTTAACGTGCTGGGAAATATTGGTACAAGCGCTTGAATTGAACCCTGCAAACATGACTTTGTTCATTGCGCTGAGGCGCGGTGCGCGCGAAGTTACAAAATTCGAGAGGTGCACGAGGTGGTTGTTTATTTTCAAAATGCCCAATCGTAACGTCTTCACGTTCTCTCATGTTTCATCCTGGAATTACAAGATGCTGGTATTTAACACAAAATAACTGTTCAGTCAGACAGATATTTGTTGTGAAATGAAGTTACAATTTCAAGTATTTTCAAACACAAAGCAATATTCATTTGTTTGTTTATAAAAAAAAATAAAAAGGCTTTAAAACGGAAATTAGCACCGTATCTGACTTTGGTATCGAAAATGGTATCGAATTTCAATATTTTTTTAAGTATCGTATCGAAGTTGTAATTCTTAGTATCGTGACAAGCCTAGTGTGCACATATGCTACCTCCAGTTGTCCCCTCTGGGAGCCAGTGTCATTAGTGGCAGTAAGGAGGGGTGATGGCAGAAATCAGACTGAGCTCTCTCCCTCTCTCAGGCGTTCATGGCCAAGTGGAGTCTGCTCCTGTCTGACCTCCACACCACCGGCCCAACCATCTGCCACACAGAGGCACGCCGTGATGCTCATTTTAGTTTGATCAAAGTGGGACACAGTGGGTCATACACTTTCAAACGACTGTGAACACGTGGTTTCACCCGTGTGCGCGCACGTTTGGGCGTGGGTGTGTGTGAGTGTGTGTGTGTGTGTGGTGTGCATATACCATAGGTCACAAGGGAAGGCATGGCATTGGTACAAATCATGAGGATCTTGTTACATAAGCAGATTACTTGTTAAATATAGCCGTCATCTGGTTAATTCAATTTGTCTCTCAGCTGGAAAAAAAAATAAATGCCTCGACACGTGGTCCAGCGGAGCTCCGCGGCACAATAGCGGGCCGGCGTGAGACCGCGGGCCGTCAATCCCAGAATGCAGTGTGGAGGACACTTGGCTCACCCGTCTGCGGCACCTTCCCTAGCACTTGCATCATCTGCCATTGTTCCAGAAACTTCTTGTTCTTGGTCCCTTCCCTGGAAGACAAAGTGGAGATGGGTTGGTGGAGGAAACTGCATTCCAAGGCCCAAGAACTGAGAACATTAATCGTTTCTGTTCAATCAAATGCTTCATGCTGTCTCTAAATCTATGTTTTAGCAAAGCTGCTTTAGTAAGGAGCAGAGCAGCACTTCAGACTGGACAGAGGTGTGTGTGTGTTTGTGTGTGTGTCCAAACGTACAGCGGTCTTGAGCAGTACTTCTGCAGCAGGAACCTGGAGAGGTCCTGCAGGATGGGCTGACTGTGCAAGGACACAAACTGCTCACGGCACATCTGGGAAGAGACGAGAAGCATGTGTTTAGTGGCCGCACGCTCGCACACATTTCGGTTTTGCTTATTTAATTTGTAGAAGGTAGCCATGGCCATGAGGCACGGCAGGGGAGCAGTCTGACTCTAAACAAAGCGGAGCGTGGCGAACGGACAGGGAAGGAGGACGGGAGTCGTCTTAATCAGCCGGGGCGGCGGCCGTGAAGCTGGCCCGAGGGTCCCCTCCCCTGTGAATGCCGCCGTGCACGCTCGAGGACACACGGAGCACTCTGGGGAAGGTTGCAGAGGCTTGCGTCAAACTGCATGTCTGTTCCACCCACTTCAACCTCAGGTTGTATCGTGGCCGGGAAGAGAACCGCGCTTGGTGACCTCGCTGATCCAGCTGGGCTTCTAAAAGAACTTCTGCGAGGTTCAGGCGGAGTGTTGTTCCGTACAGTTAGAGGTCCCCGTTGGTTTGACGGATGCTAACACAGCACCTGATCCCCCGCTATATGCTCCTCAGCTGCTGTTTAATGTACAGTGCAGCCACTACGTTAACAGAAGCACCGAGGAGAAGCAGGGCGGCGGAGAAGGAGCGTACCTTGTTCATGACGTCCACCGTGACGGCGTGGGTCCAGTAGCAGTCGTGGACGGATACGAAGGTGAGGCCGACGCTACAAAGACAAAAGGTCTACGTCAGTGGCTGCTGCATCCATGGGACGACACCATGCAGTGCCACATGGTCAGAAACATCTGTGGAGAAGGTGAGGGTCACCTGTAGCAGTGAAGGGCCGTCAGCATCATGTGAGTGGAGTCCAGAGAGTGGATGAAGTTGGGAGGGAAGGCGTTCTTCTGCTTCACGGTGTCTGGCTTTCTGTATGGGGGTGATGTGGAACAGTTGTCAAGGCAACAATGACCTCACATCCACCCACACCCACACCCACATGCTATTTAAGCTTAAGGCCACCTCCAAACCTGCCTATATATACACATGCAGCGGTAGAAGCCATTTGCCACTGATGATAGCACAGGTAGGTCACGCTATATGATGGGCCTGTATACCTAAAGCATCTACTGGTGATAGCACAGGTAGGTCACGCTATATGACGGGCCTGTATACCCAAAGCATCTACTGACATTATACTGACATATTGTTTCTTTTCAAGACATGTTTAATGGCGATAATTAGTAATGAAATGAAGAACTGTGTAACAGGTGTATTGAAAGTTCATGTTACTAAAGCCCTTTCATTTGTACTGTAGACGAGGCGGATGTGTTCTCAGCATGTTCCATCAAATGGCCAGTCCTCAGAATCTCTCGAAGAACCCCTGGAGGAACCGACGGTGTGGACACCACTCAGCCGATGCCCGTGTGGAGGTGTGTGGAGCTCTGTTTAAGGACCGCATACAGGTTCCCTCCCCCCTCCAACCCAGGATGAAAGGAAGCCCACAGCTTACACTGGAAACCCCCACTGTTCAAATCGAAGGGTGGCTGAGGTAAAGGAAATCATTTGACTGAGCTTTCAAAGACCTGATTACTTAGAAGCACTCAAAAACTCAGTAACACTTATAATTACTCATTGCTAACTGGCTTTTAATTATGAAGCTTGCTGTTGGTTGTGTGAATATGCCCAGGAAACACCAGCGTGAAGCGGGGAAATGTAAACAAGGCCGTTTTAGAACTGGCAGCGGGGTGGTTTACGAGACTCTTCCCGTGGGCGGGAATCGTGCCTCAGGTCCTTGGTCACCAGAGAGCCAGTGCCAACCTCTTGATCTCATCGTTAATTCAGGTGTTAATGAGGGCGCCATTCAGACACTGTTCGCCACACTTAAGGGACACGCGAGTCCTTCAAGCGGCTTCTCGCGCTTCTGTCTCGGGGTTTGTGGGTGAGAGGGACTCCCCACCATGACCTGCACGTCTCCTTGAGGACCACTGTGCGTTAACTAATTCATAACCCTGTGCATGAGAACTCACATCAGCTGTGTCCCATTCCTAAAGGATCTACCAGTAGCCGCTACTACAAAAAAAGTTGTACATCTTATAAATGTGTGCAGATACACTGATCATTTTACATATAAAACCAGGTTTTGCTTTGAAGATATATGTAAATAGTTGTGGCCTCCATCAGGGCCTTGAGAGTTTCCACAGTGCAGGATTAGAACACCACAACAAAATCAGGCCTTCAGGAGAACTCTGCCTCAACATCTCCTGGATTCTCCTCGACCACCTTCATTTGATTGGCCCTCTAATTTTGTCTGGCCACCACTACACTTGTTCTGGGCCGAGCGGTACAGGGCCATCACTGAGACCACGGCGCCTGTCAGATTAGCGGCAGACTCGACATGCCGCCGTGCTCTGTTAATGTGATTCCTGTCGCCACTGTCTCCCCAGAGTCCCATCAGAAGCAATGATGGACAGTGATGGACAATGATTGACAAGTACCAGCCTGGAGCACTGAGCTCCATTTCGAGTGTTTTTTAAAGAAGGAACGGATGTCGTACAGATCGCCAGGCAATAATCGAAGGGTTGGAGTTAGAAAGTAACAACTGTTTCATCACAAAATGCAGAGTTATGTTCAATTGAAAAGCCCTGGCATAATTAACTAACCTCTATAGCCCTATTTAGGTCCCACAAAGTCCATATTACATCAATCAGTGAATATAGTGATGAGAACAACAGGAGAATACATTACATAGTTCACCATTAATGTTTCTACTTATCTGACATAAACTATGAACTGAACTTTATCATAAATGCTAAATATGAGTGTTAAAGCCAGTCATCAACCATGCCGGGTGGGCCGCTGTTGGGTAAATGACACTCGTGATATTCAGCAGTGACATTTCAGCGTAAAATGCCACGCTCCTCAGCCCAAGGGCCCTGCCCATACCCACGTCCTCCGTGAGGCCTGCATATACGACAATGAAGAGAGCCGGCACCAGTGTGAAGACCTTGTACTGGGTCTCCTGTCAAAGGCCCCCAGAGCAGTTGTGAGCTTGGACTGCATTTGCAGTTGGGTGGTGAGCAAAAAAAAAGCAAAACATGAAGAAAGAGGCTGGATGAAGGAGAAGGGGACTCACTCGTCAGCATCATGGCTGTTCTGGATACTCAGAAACTGAATGTTGCTCTTCAGCTGCAGAAAAAGAAGAACGAAGAAGCAATCAACGACAGTCATCCAACGACAAACAGCAAGAACATTACGAGCTCAGAGGACGGAATATGAACAAACCCTCGAATAAAGAAATAAGCAACACAATAAACAAAGAACATATTATTAGTTATAGATATTGGGAATATGTGGGATATGTCGTCTTTCTTTGTCTGATTCCTCCTCTCTGTATATTTTAGTTATTGATTGCCTGAACAGAACGTGAACTCTTCCTTAGTATTAATGGCCCGGAGTGCAGTTCAAGTGCTCCAATATTGATCTTAGACCTCTGCAAATACATTCGGACAGTATGTAACACACACTAGTATGATTCAGATGGTGTACATATAGGAGGCGAATCAATGTGATCAATCTCACCAGGGTAAGGCACTTTCCTAAACCACATTAGTGATATGTTGTCTTTAGGAATGAGCTGACTCAGAGTACAGTGGAAGGATCAGTCAGATGTGCAGGAGAAGACATTTTACCAACACCAGACTGAATGTTATTCATCCTATTGCTCAGTCCCCCCCCCCACCCCCCCCCACCCCCCCCACCCCCCAAAACAAAACCTGAGCTGAGTACACATACCCGCACAAAGGGAAAAACAAGCCAACAGCTCACCTGGTAGAACAGGTTGTGCAGAGTACTACTGACCCCAAGGTCGTGGGTTCCATTGGCAGAAATCTCATGTATTGTCTTACTGATAAATGTGTAGACGCTGTGTATGCCAGTGTCTGCCAAACGCTGTAAATGAGAGCAACGCTGTGGTAAAATGTGCACAGGATTCGAGATGTGCCTGAAAAGGGTCCTTTTACAAAGTGCTGACTGGACGCGAAACAAAATGTCAGGAAATGTAAGACGGAGGAGTTTGCCCGCTTGCTGCTTTGTTTAGCCAGGAGGTACAACTGAACAGATGGGCCTGCAAGAGGGGACAGGTATGCAGGTATGGACAATTTCAGAAGTACAGTAGAGAGTAATGCCATAGGCATCCATAACTGGCCATCGGTCATCCCGATCTACTAGTTAGTTTAATAATGGAATAACAGAATGTATTCAAGATTGTTGCACAGATAATGAGACTTGGATAGCTGGAACTCCCAAAATGAAGAAGTTTCAAACATCCCAGCTGTAAATGTTCTCTATAAGGCAGCCTCTTAAAGCCAGGACTAACGTTGAACAGTCAATCCCTTCAGCAAATAAACAGCTGCATGCAGTTTAAGACTTTAGGACAAAGATCTGGGGTTCTGAGGAACTCGTTCTAAAGGGTGTAGGGTTAGAGAGTGTGGTTGGAGTAGACCCTGTGGTGCTTCTCCCAGTGTGTCTTACTGCAGCCCTCTCACTATTCTAAACCAGGCTCTCTGAGCTAAGAGCACAGGCTTTGACAGAACGGTCTCAAAAAAGGGGAAAATAAAAATAAATACACCAAACATTGTCCAGGCATCCCTCCTCCCTGCGGATTTACTCGGGAGCTACATCTTGCCTACATTTACATAACATTAAGGTTTCTGTTACGGAAATACAGAACGAAATACGATGAACCCCAAACCTTGAATGTGTTTCTAAAGAGTGTGGCCTGTGGAGGAGTCATTAGGAGCAGGGTTGTGAAGGTGTGGGGAGCTCTCCGCAAGAAGTGTGTCCCGTGCCACTGTGAAGGTCACAGCGATTTATCACAGAAACACAAAAATCCTTAAACAGGAACAATAGGTCATATATTCCGAGCACTGGCTGCCATGTGTGCACCTTTGCAGGCAAAAAATGGAAGAATTAACCTTTTAGTCACTATAAGACTTAAGTGAGCGGCAGTAGGTAGCCTAAACTTGCACATTAAATGATGAATGAATGAATGAATGAATGTTTCAATTTATATAGCGCCTTATCTAGATACCCAAGGCGCTTTACAATTGTTAACGCAGCTACGTTACAGATAACCAATCACACACCGGCGAGAAGCGGCAGCCAATTGCGCACAGCGTACTCTCTACCGGGATCCACAGCCCCCTGGGGGACTGAATGGGGTGCAGGAAGGGAAGAGAGGACAGACCCTAGTGGCAGAGCACCATCCACCACTGGGCACACACACATTCATGCACACACACTCAGACAACAACTTGTTTTTATTGAACAGAAAGAGACACAGACACACACACTCGGGGAGAGACACAGACAGACACACTCGGGGAGAATTTGTCAGGGAGGGCCAATTTACCTAACCTCCATGTTTTTGGACTGTGGGAGGAAACCGGAGATCCCGGAGGAAACCCACGCAGACATGGGGAGAACATGGAAACTCCACTCAGATAGGGACTTGAACCCAAGACCCCAGTGCTGAGAGGCAAACGTGCTAACCACCAAGCCACCGTGCTGCCATGATGCATGCACACCAGCCAATGAGTGCTGTGAACAGAGGTCTCTAATGCTGTGGTTGTGGGGCTGCGTTTGCGATCCTTTAAGTTAATATTTTACCACGCCCACAGCGTTAACGACACTCCACGTAAAATCTAATTTTAAAAATACAGATGGGGACCCTGAACTTCTACTTGTAAAAATCACTTAAAAAACAGAAGGAATATTTTACAGTTATTTAGTTCATGTAGTTGCCTTATACTTGATTAAACTTAAAAAGTAATGTAATGTTAATGTTAAATCACATATGCCTTAAACTCAAAGTTCTGCAATCCCAAAACTTTTGAGCTACGCTCATGTAACAGTCAAAAACAAGCACCGCATAGACCACTCGTCCCGTGACCCCACTAAGGTGCCATCTCCTTTATTGATTGCTGCTGTCACAGCCTCAGGAGATTAGCTACAACACCAGCTAATTATTTAGCGCCCCCCAGGAGAGACGACCCGCATGACTCCAGTCACCTCGCCTTGTTCCTCAGGGGGGCGTCCTTGACACGTCCACCGCATTCATCAGCTCGACCCACAGAACAACAGAGGCTCCCGTCCCCAGTTCAATGTAATGCTGCTTCGCCATGGCTCACGGAGCCAGAAAGATCCTGAACATTAAAGGTGGCAGATGCTGACCAGCCGATTGGTGCGTTTTGATCTGCTTGACACCTCAGGACAAAACGTGAACCTCAGCCAATTAGTGGGACGAGGATGTCCGAGACAAGCAGCCTTGATCCTCATGGATGTTAGCGTAGCATCGCAACGTAGCGACCTGCATACACAGCAGCACTCTGAGGTAATTACATCTTTTTCCAGGGATACAGTAAGTACTTCAGTGGTTTGAAAACTTCGTTACGCACATAAACAAACTTTGGAATGGATACGTACGCATACATATATACCGCACGGAAAACCTCACCGATGGAACTCCGAAAATGATTAACGGTACATTAGTTGGCCTCACTGATGTATATCCCCCAAAGTAATGTGTTCTCCTCCAGCAGCAGGGACGTGACAACGTCTTGATTAAATGCAGCCGATCTCAGCCCCAGCTTAATGTGTTTATTTACTGTACTGACATGAAGTTCTTGTCCTCCCTTCCTCCTGATCATCTAATTAATGCCCCATTTCCTGTGGAACCCACGGCCCATGATGTATTGGAGCCGACTTAGAAGAGCAAAATGACCTCGGCAAGAACGGCCCCGCCCGCCCCCCGGACCATACATTTCCATGAATGCATTTAAAGCGGGCCTGCTGTTCACAGCAACGGCCGCTGCGTTTTTAGGGCTGCGTTAAAGTTTGCAATTGCGTTTGTCGGACATAAAAAATTCATGCAGCTACAGGGAGAGAGGATGCGCAGGGCATCCATCCAGGTGGCAGGGCACAAGAACCCAGTGACCGTGAGCGGGCCGCTCCCTGCCTCTGCTAACCAAATACCGTGTGAGTGCACGTTCAGGAGGCTGCAAAAAAAAAAAAAGGTTTTGTTCATGCACAAGTCTCTGCTGACATTGCGTTGCCTTCCGTATCGTGTCTGTGGATTTATGCAGAAAAGCAAACTTGCTGAGGACACTCACTGCTATGTGCTGAGAGTGGCAGCCAGTGGTTTAACCACACTGGTGTTGAGCAGAGACCATGAGCGTACTGGAGTGCACTGTCACTGGGTGAAGGCATGTTACTGGGAGCGGCAGTGCTAGAGACAGGCCCGTGCAGAATGACGTCTGCTTGCCTAGCTGGACAGATGCCACCCACGCAGACATAAACCAATCACCAGACCATCTGAAGACGACCAGAAACATAGAAAAACACCACAGTTGATCATCTTTGCTCTTGAATTTCTTTTTACTACACTGTGGTTTTGAAGGACGCTTTTCAAAATCCCAGACCAAAAGCTAATGGGAATGAATCAGGGTTAAGCCGCAATGGACTAACTTTCAGGCTGGAACACAGAAGTGGAGTTGGGGCCCTGTGGTGATTAATCGCTTTGCTACATTAATCTGGTTAGCATGTCATAGGGGGTCGCTGCTGACGCCCTATAAGCAAGCACACCAAACATCTCTTTACACCCCCCCAGAATTAAAACCAGAGTGATGGGCGGAGCCCAGCTGACACATACAATGGCAGATGTATTACTATTGCAGCCTTGATCTTTGACTGCACTGTGCACCTGCACAGGACGAACGGGGTGTGGAGGTTACTGCTGTGTGTAAGGCTAACCAGGCATGGTGCGTGTTCGGTGTATAGGAACCAATGTTGGGTAACAGGTAGCTGGGGGACATAATATATCACGACACGAAGCGGCACCAGACTCAGTTGATTAACAGACCTTGTGTAGTGGACGCAGTAGATCAAGGTAAGGGATTTTTTTGGATGTTGACTAGAGAAACGACCCACCTCTCCAGCATAAGTACAAATATATGGAACGTCCTGCCATCTGCATAATCTGTGTTACATTTTCAAAGCCAAGTAATTTTAGAATTCAAATTCCCTTTATGTTTCTGTTGCAGCTGAAATCTGATCAGGAATGTTTTAACATATCCACAGTGGAGATGCTGAACGGTGAACAATTTGACACTACATTCAGTTGCTCAACGGCCTCACTCAAAGCACTTTAAGCTCACGTAAGGCTCATGTAAAGCTCATGTAAAGCTCCCACAGAACTCATGTAAAGCTCAGCTTGCCATTATTGTTGCCACGTAGAGAAGGTGTCAAGCTGACAGACACTTCTTACATTTGCACTTCACAAATGAGCCTCCAAACCAATCACTCATTCGAACCAGCGTGTGTGAACCTGGTTCTGGAACAATCTCAGACATTCCAGATGAGTGTTCCATGGGTGTTCTGTTCACACCATCACATCAAAACAAAACAATCATTTGGCCCAGTTAATCCAGAACCATTGTTAACCATGTCACATCAAGGACTGACCACTGTTTTTAATATACTGCAAAGCCCAACACAATCGCAATGTGTTGCAATATAATAACAGCATACACTCTCTGGCCACATTATTAGGTACGAATGCTAGTACCGGGTTGGACCTCCTTTTGCCTTCAGAACTGCCTTAATCCTTCATGTCATAGATTCAACAAGGTACTGGAAACATTCCCCAAAGAGTCTGGTCCATATTGACATGATAACATCACACAGTTGCTGCAGATTTGTCAGCTGCACATCCATGATGTGAATCTTCTGTTCCACTACATCCCAAAGGTGCTCTATTGGATTGAGATCTGGTGATTAAGATCGAGACTCATCAGACCAGGCAACGTTTTTCCAATCTTCTATTGTCCAATTTTGGTGAGCCTGTGTGAATTGTAGCTTCAGTTTCCTGTTCTTATCTGACAGGAGTGACACCTGGTGTGGTCTTCTGCTGCTGTAGCCCATCCACCTCAAGGTTTGACGTGTTGAGCATTAAAGATGCTCTTCTGCATACATCGGTTGTAACGACCAATCTGTCTCAAACCAGTCTGGCCATTCTCCTCTGACCTTTGGCATCAACAAGGCATTTGCACCCACAGAACTGACGCTCACTGGATATTTTCTCTTTTTCTGACCATTCTCTGTAAACCCTACAGATGGTTGTGCATGAAAATCCCAGTAGATCAGCAGTTTCTGAAATACTCAGATCAACAACCGTGCCACGTTCAAAGTCACTTAAATCACCTTTCTTCCCCTTTTTGATGCTCAGTTTGAACTGCAGCAGATCGTCTTGGTCATGTGTACATGCCTAAATGCATTGAGTTGCTGCCATTTGATTGGCTGATTCGACATTTGCGTTAATGAGCGGTTGGACAGATGCTAATAAAGTGGGCGGTGAGTGTACTACATCCATATCCTGCGAGAGTCAAAATCTCCAATAACTAAGAACCCCCACAAGAATGAAGATAATGGTAGACTTAAACGTTATTCTAAAAATAGGAGTGCATAGTGTGACATTCTAAAACAGACTTCCTCTAAAACCGGGCTAAATGGACTCCAACCCATTGTACTGGTTAGAATGCATTCTCTGAGTAGATGACAAAGCACTTTTGTAAGTCGCTCTGGATAAAAGCATGCGTGTATGCCATACATGTGAATGCAAATGTGAATGTAAATGAACAGAAGAAACGCAAACATCTCCCCTAAATCTGCAGCAGAGATGGGTGTGGCCGCAGTGTCTGGTGCTCCTGCTCGACTCTGGGATCAAACGCTGTGCTGAAGAATTCATGGGAACGCACGGCCGGCGGATTAATGGGGGCCCTCATCAAAAATTCCATAAATGTCCGATAAAACGTAATGACCTGAAATCAGAGGGCCGAGTTATGATTCTTGGCAAGTTGCTCAAGTGCAGCCCAGTGGCTACGCTTCAGAGCAAACGCCCTCACGCACGCTAGCAGACGCTTATGTGTGAAGTCTCCAAATGAACGCAGCGGGTGAGACAGTCAGCATCCCCCTCTCTGCGGGCCACTGGACAGTGGAGACGCGTGTCCTCTCCACGCTGCTCAGACTCGGACAGCTTCCGAGAACAGCCACCCAAATGAGCATGGCCCGATGTCCACTAGCTCTTTTTGATTCTAGTTATCACTTTGGGATTTCTAGCAACATTAAGTGGACTATTTCTCCATTTTTAATAGCACTTTATTGCACACGTGGCAAACTTTATTGTATGCCTCAGGGAAAAACATATTTGTCGTCACATTTCTCATAATTGCTTGCCTTAAATGTATCAAAAATACAAATGTGTAGGTTACTGTGCTGTTGAATATTGAAGGCTAGAGACCATGAATCCTGCAGATGAGCACCATGACGGCATAACTGGGCAGAAAGTGGTGGATCTCCTGGCTCTTTCAAGACACGTCTGAGAGCACAGAGGAGCTTCAAAGGGGTCGCAACGGTGTCCTACCACATTATGTGAACACCTGTGGTCTCGGCGTTATCACACACATACACACACACACACACACTCACACATACATACACACACACACACACACACACACACACACACACACACACACATACATACACACACACTCTCTCACACACACACTCTCACACACACACACACACACACACACACACACACACACTCTCTCACACACACACACACACTCACACACACACACTCACACACACACACTCACACACACACACTCACACACACACACTCACACACACACACTCACACACACACACACACACACACACACACACACACACACACACACACACACACACACACACACACACACAGAGTCCAATCTAAGAACCGCTGTAACCCCTTTCACACCACACACTGTGCCGCAATGATGCGGGGCCTGCATACCACTCGCTCCTTTGAGGTAATCAGGACGTCCCGCTCAAGTTACACTGCCCTCTCAACTGCCTCTGCACAGCCGTAGGACAGTTTGTAACAAGCGTGCTGCAGTGAAGACCATGTAGTGCAGTGGGTGTTTTTTTAAGAAGCCAGCTAGATGCTGTCCTGTTTGACCAACTCCTCATAAACACAACCATCCCAACCCCATTAAACACACACACACACACACACACACACACACACACACACACACACACACACACACACACACACACACACACACACACACACACACACACACACACACAGGCCAGCTCCAGAAAATGGCAGTACTAAAGGCTGAGGCATTTCTTGTTTTGTCTGCGCATTCAGTTTAAACTGCACACCGCGCAGTACCAGACGGCTAAAGGGTCGGACCTCACGTTCCTCCGCTCAAAAAACCCCTGATCCAAAGGCTGCCGTGCTGCTGCAAGCTCTGCTAAAAAGCCAGCTGCTCCCTGCTGGAGGGGGCAGTGCCCAATGCACTCAGACTCCTCCCCTTAGCCCCATGCAATACAGACCACCGATGCCCTCGCTCCGCCCTCGCCCCGCCCTCGCTCCGCCCTCGCTCCGCCCTCGCCCCGCCCTCGCCCCGCCCTCGCCCCGCTGTCAGCAGCTCCGGGTCAGCCCCGCACAAACCCACCCAGCCCAGTCCCGTTGAACAACATTTGTCTTTTGCTGCTCTGCTGAGAGCACTGGACCTCTGCCAGCGGCAGAAGCCCCAGCCATGATCCAGTAGCGTCTCCAGCCACAGAACCGACTGGGCTTGCTCTTCTTACCACGCATTAAAAGGCTTTTAAAGCCTAATGATGTTCAAGCTTAAGTTTCATTTAATGACCATTATAAGATTCTCACACATGATGATAAACTGTTTGCATTGTCAACTACAATGACTAGAAGAATGTCCTCGCTGGTGGGACACAAATGTCCTACAGGGATGGGCCTGTCTCCCACATTTGGTCATGTGATTAACAACATACACAGCTTTACATCCTAAACCATGCAGGGTCTGAAAATGAACACTGGACAGCTTAACATTTTTGTGCATTGTTCTCACCCAGATGTGTCGTTTCATGCATGTTGAATCTGAATTTAACCACAGGCATTTACACTACGTAGTTAAATCCATCAAAAATCCACTCCACCTGACTATGACCTTCCTGTAATGTTCCTCCTTTCCGAATGTGTATATGATTAAAGCTGCTGTGCATTGGTAATGTCACAAACCTTGATAATCCCACCGATAGGTCAAATGTCATGATGTGGTGGGGAGGGGTTTAGGTTGTCAGATGTAGCTTGTACAGAGAGATGTGTTAAAACTGGGATGTGGGATGTATTTGGGAGATTTGGATATTTTAAAACGTTGTAATGTGTATATTAGGTTTTGCAATAACAGATGCACATACTAAGCTGTAAATTCTATATAAATTCTACGTTGGTGTGTTTGTGTTTTGAGTTGCTCCTTGTATTTTGTATTGAAGCATTCTCCACTAGATGCAAAACTCACTGAAAATGAGACTTCAGTCTCAGCAGACGACACGCCCCAATAAAGACGATTTAAGTGAGTATTCTAACTAACGATGTACGTAACTCTGAATGTATCAGGAGTGTAGAGGAACAGAAATGAAGGGGACATCCAGCAGCCAGAGTTTAGCTTCTAGTGCCGTCGTTTCTCTCCAGGAAGTCAGACAGTCATTTATCATCTCTGCATCTTACATCTGAAGAATCTAACCTCACGCTAATTAACAATGCTCTTGAAATTCTGCGGCGCTGAAGCGTTGAAACTTCAGACCCTTTTGAAGTTTAACCCCAAAGGGTGCGTGAACAGAGCAGGACGACCCCTGACCTCCAGCGCTCCCGCCCTCACTCACCACGTGGTTCCTCATGCGGTGGTACGGCTGGACGATGGGCAGGCCCAGCGGGGTCACCCACTCCACCGTGCTGCCGGACTTCGCGATAAGCCTGGCGCTCTCCGTCAGCCAGTCCTGCGGACACACGTGCAAAGGCGTCAGCGCCGCCCCGACACGCCAGCGTCTGCCCCCCCCCCCCCCCCTTCTGGTGTTCCAGCTCCACCGGGACGCCCAGCGTCCTGGCGAAAGGGCCCATCTGTTGCTCCTCGGGGGGACCTGCTGATTTGGAGCAACAGTGACCCCCCCCCACCGCACGCCTGGCGCGCCAGCTCACCTTCCTTTTCGGGCCCCGGAGGGCTTCCTGCCGAGGAGATGAATTCCTCCACGTGCCGCGAGCCTGCAGCCTTGGGCCTGGTGGAGGCCTCATCCGTCAGGAGGCTCCCCTGTGCCTCTCCTCCCTCTGCCCCACTTACCCACCACCCACTCCACCCGCACGCCATCCGTCAGCCGTGGGAGATTAAAGGCAAGACAAACTGCCTCTCCCCACACCTCGCTATTTCTTCTCTCTGGTTCAGCTCACTAGATTTCTTTATTTTTTTTTTTCGGTACGCATTTTCAGACCTGACCCATTTAGGCAGACAGGAGGCGTCTGAGTGCAACATGGGGGTATTTTTCAGAATGGCTCTGTGCAGCCGAGACTCTCCAGGAAGATGGAGCGGGCCCTAGAACTTTCCATTTCCTCCTGGGCTGTGTTTCACTACAAGCACCAGGCAGGTGCAAAGCCAGAAAACTACCGGTGCTTCAGGAACCCACATAACAAAGCAATCCAGTGTATTTACAAGAGTGAAACATAAAAATCTCTTTTGGCAGTACCTGGATTTCTCTCGTGCCAGTAAACATCTCCTTCAGGCTGCTGAAGACCTGCTGGACCAGGTAGTGAGAGGCGTCCCACACGTACTCCTGCGGTGGGAAAACAGCAGTGTTGGCACACGAGCCACAAAGGTGGGGGGACTAGAACGTGTGTGGTTGTACAGCAGGCCCGGGTGAGAGGCGTCGGATCGCTTCAGAAATGCAAGAGGCGGGACCTCGGGCTCAGGCGTTTAGGTTGGCCAGCTCCCCCGCCCGGAGGACCCAGGGAAACTCCGCTAGCACCCTAGGGACATATTAGCTCACAGACGTCCTAGTGGTATCCAGCTGCTACTGACACAGACACACACACACACACACACACACACACACACACACCCACCCACCTGCTGAACAAACAGGACGGTTTCTCACATTCATGAACACACACACACAGAATCATACACGCTAATCTTTCACATACACATAAATGTCCGCTCTAATCTTATACACACACCTCTATCGCTGTCTCTGTAAAGGTGATAATTATATGCTCCTTCACTGCTGACGAAGTTTGTTTATCCAAAGAAGAACACAATAGGGAAAAGAGGTAGTTTCTCTCTCACAGACTTTCTAACACTTGTTAAAAGCAGCAAATGTGATGGCAGGTGGAAAGTACAACTAGATGTGGAGAAGAAGGCAGAAGAATCACGATTACACTGAAGTAACAAGAACAGGAATCATAATGGAGCCAGATCAGCTTATATTTCTGAAACGAGACACAACCGTTTCAGTCCTGAGGTGTCGGTTAAGATGCCGACATGACTTTCTCTACCGAGCGCCAATAACGTGTTTTTAATTTTTCAGCACAGCGATCACGTCCCTGACTGAGCTCTTACCTTGGGGAAGTCCTCGATCTCCTTGAGGCGTTTTTCGATCTGCAAGCGACCCCCGAAGCGCGTGACGCCGTACACCACCGTCATGACCGTCTGCTTCACCACCTTCCTGCTGATGAAGCCCTCCAGCACCTGTGCGATCTTCAGGCCCTTGGCTGCATCCTGAGCCCGGAAGTCCTCCACCTGTGGACCACACACCAACCCCTCCAGCGTCAGTCTCGGCCAGACAGGCCCTCTTCCTCATGGTGGATCCACTGGAGAACATTCTTATACTCATTTTTATACTCTCCTTAAACCTTATTTGCTTGCTCCACATAGTTGACAGAATAGGTGACAAATCATTTTTAGCTTTGTTTGTGTTAATACTCAGTATGCATATTAACAAGGCTACAACATTTTCCTTTTGCTTTATTTAAAAAATAAATACAAATCAAATCAAATCAAATTTTATTTATATAGCGCTTTTTACAACAGTTGTTGTCACAAAGCAGCTTTACAAGTGCCGAGTCCTAGCCCCCAGTGAGCAAGCCAAAGGCGACAGTGGCAAGGAAAAACTCCCTAGTTTTTGCATGAGGAAGAAACCTTGAGAGGAACCAAGACTCAGGGGTGGAACCCATCCTCCTCTGGCCGACACCGGTCACCATGACAACAACAACACTATAGACAGAATACAACCCAGTTAAAGGCAGCAGTAACCTTTTGTGAAGGATTTGAAGGGTTGTCATAATATAGGTGTCAGTCCACTTGGGAAAAATAACTTAAACGATCCCACACTAACGGCAAAAACAGCTCCATCTTAAAAGCGAAGAGGGCCTTCATTAAACAATGGCGTACATGGACAAAAGAACAGCATCTTTAGACATAGCTGGTATGTTCAGAAAGTCACAGCAGCCCTGGAACAAGGAGTCTGTGTTTAGACTCGACTCTGATACAGCTGCTTAATGACACACCTGCTGGGGGTCTGTACACGATCACCTGCTGGGGGTCTGTACACGATCACCTGCTGGGGGTCTGTACACGATCACCTGCTGGGGGTCTGTACTCGATCACCTGGTGGGGGTCTGTACACGATCACCTGCTGGGGGTCTGTACACGATCACCTGCTGGGGGTCTGTACACGATCACCTGGTGGGGGTCTGTACACGATCACCTGCTGGGGGTCTGTACACGATCACCTGCTGGGGGTCTGTACTCGATCACCTGCTGGGGATCTGTACTCGATCACCTGCTGGGGGTCTGTACACGATCACCTGGTGGGGGTCTGTACACGATCACCTGCTGGGGGTCTGTACACGATCACCTGCTGGGGGTCTGTACACGATCACCTGCTGGGGGTCTGTACACGATCACCTGCTGGGGGTCTGTACACGATCACCTGCTGGGGGTCTGTACACGATCACCTGGTGGGGGTCTGTACACGATCACCTGCTGGGGGTCTGTACTCGATCACCTGCTGGGGGTCTGTACTCGATCACCTGCTGGGGGTCTGTACTCGATCACCTGCTGGGGGTCTGTACACGATCACCTGGTGGGGGTCTGTACACGATCACCTGGTGGGGGTCTGTACACGATCACCTGCTGGGGGTCTGTACACGATCACCTGGTGGGGGTCTGTACACGATCACCTGGTGGGGGTCTGTACACGATCACCTGCTGGGGGTCTGTACTCGATCACCTGCTGGGGGTCTGTACACGATCACCTGCTAGGGGTCTGTTCTTGCTTACCTGCTGAGCTACACCACTATAGACATCCTGAGGCACTTCACAGGGCATCAGATTGACCGATGTGGCACCAATCACGTCCCGGCCCAGGGCTGCATAATGCTGGAGGCCATTGCAAGAACCATCCTGACTCAGAGAGAGAGCGAAAGAGAGAGAGAGAGAGAGGGAAACAGAGACAGAGAAGACAAAAAACAGAGAGATAGAAAGAGTGATGGGTAGAAATGAGTATAATTAAAAGTAAATGAGAATGAGATTCTGGTCTAATAAATGGTAATCAATAACTACGCAAAAGCCAAGAGATAATGATAGCGTGGTTTATTAATGCCAACTTAACAGCCTTGTTTTTAAATAAACACTCTCATAACTTACTAGGATATGTCTAAAGCACAACAACATAAACATAACATAAAAATATAACACAAAAAAGACGATTAATGACAATGAAGAGCAGCTACTCTCTCTCTGATGTGCAACAGCTGGACACATGGTAATGGAAACCCAGCCAGTCACACCATCAAGATTTAATGGGGTGTCAAATTGAATCTAAAGAGAGACAAATTGTGGTGGTGTGGCAGACCCAAGATCAGACCTGGAGTACACACACACACACTCGAAGCCCACGCTTCCAACACGCATCATTCAGTACCTGATGGACAGGGAAATGGGAGATGAATTTGGTGTGGTCTGGTGATCTGGTGGCGTTTGCTATTTCCATACAGCAGGCCAGAGTTTGCCAAGGCTCATCAGCATTCATCCACCACTTCCTGCCCTGTAACACAATACACCACTGGAATCTTCAGGCGTGCCACTGAACGCTCTTTCAGGGCCTCGATATCGACTGCCAATTACACGGAAACCAGGTTCTGGTTATTTTCTTTATAGCCTGAGAGGAAAATGATTTACTCCATCCATTTTAAATCTAGTCTATAACATGCAATTATTTTGGACAAAAGATGCTTCACACAGGATAGCTAAGCATTTCGCATTGTATTCAAGGTGAGGAAGGGTGTCACTCACTGTGAAAGGGTTGTCTGCTGAGTCCAGGACCTCCTCCATGATGCTGTTGGCGTACTCCAGCCTCCCGGCCAATGAGCTGCTCTTCTTCAGGCCTGTGAGGTTCACCAGGTGGATCTTCATCCAATCGAGGCCTTTGACGCCCAGGGGCTTCCCCTCGGCGAACAGCAGGATGGCCCGGGTCACGTCGCTGCCCAGGTGGTTGAAGTACGGAGGGCAAGGGTAGGTGCGGCCGCGGAAGTCCATGTTGTGCGGAAACCAGAAGACCTCGTCCCTCACGTGGTTGGCAATGGACAGCTTGTAGAGCGCATCCATGCGGAGGCTGTGCATCTCGGCCAGACGCTTCTTGGCCTGGGCCGCCAAGCGCTTCAGATGGCTCTTCTCCGACGGCGTGAGGGACGGGTCGTGCGGGTCGAAGCGTGGCACCTCGGGCGCCTCGGACAGCGGCGGAGGAACGTCCAGCTTCTCGCTGCCCTTGTCGTTGAAGACGCCGATGATGATGTCCAGCAGGGGCTTGTTGATCCTCCAGGCACAGTTGCCCAGCTGGTTGAGCGCGTCCAGGACGCCGTGAAGGTCCTCGTCCTGGACCTTCTCCAGCAGCAGCTGGTGCTGGACGGCACCCTCCACCGTGCGCATCAGCCTGGTGGGCGTGAGCAGGTAGGAGCCGCTTTTCACCGACGTCCACGGCACGGGCGGGCACAGCATGGGCATCACGTAGGAGTCAAAGGTCAGCTTGGTCTCCATGGCTTCCAACTGCATTTGTGTCAGGATGGGGTGAGGCTTGATAAAGCCGATCTAGAAGAGACACGTGGCAGTGAGCAAAAGCAGTGAGACCAAACCAGAGCGAGAAGAGAGTGAGACCACTGACTTCTCTTACTCTTCATAAACGGAATGACAGCCAGACAGTAAATACCGCCTCTTTCCTGTAGCTTTCAGATGATTTTACAGCTGAGCAAAACTGAAACAAGCTACCGTATAGACCAGTGTCTGGCTAACGACAGACGTAATTATGTATGACAGCTTGATCAACTACTCCATAAAGCTAAAACACACTTGTGTTCATAGTAAGACAAGTTGTTCCACCACTAGGGCCAAGAAGGATTCTGCAAAGCCGCTCCATCCTGTACAGACCAGGGGAAAGATGACGTTGCCTTCACTATACATTCTATAGAGTTCATTGAGCGGTGAGGATCTTGACAATGATGAAGGGTACCTTAAGGAGCAATAAAGGAAAATCTGTTTGCCAAGTTTCATCTTTCAAATACCACCAAGAGCCCTCATCATTTTTCTTTTTTTTTTAAAGATGTAAAGCGAGCTAAATGTAGGGCCTGTTATGACAAGGTGTCAGAAGGGCTGTCAAATCAGCAGAGAGTACTCACAAATCAACCCCTAGCAGCTACTCCTCCGTCACCACTAAAAATATCAGTCGTTTTCACCTATTACTTCCTATTACGAAATCTCAACAGCGGTGGGCTCATGGCGCCGTGCCAGGTCGACCCGGGCCTCGGGACGGGGCTCCTCCCCGCTGCGAGCACCATCTGCAGCCTCAGCGGAGGTAGTGCCACCCCACGCCAGCCTCAAAGGCCGCGGAGGAGGCCTGCGTCCGACCTACAGGGCGTCTGGAGCCCAGCGGGCAAAGGGAGCCTGTCCCCCAACTCTGGTCTCCTCTCCTACCCCTGACACACACTTACAGTCAGACTCTGATATATGCAAAATCCTGGGGCAGTAAATCACCCGGCCAATTAAGAAGACAGTAAAAAAGGGATTAGCTTCAGGTCCATTAGTCTTCCTCTTCCTCTTGTGCATGGTGCTGCAGGAAAACGGTCCCATCACTCATACAAACACATGCAGCTGAGAGCTGGGAACCAAGACCAGAGGACCAGGGCTGCCGGGAGAGGTGGAGGGTCCGCGGTCTGCCACGCAGGACTGAACGCAGCACTTTTACTGGAGATTATGTTAATCTGCCCAATTACTTATGATCTACTGAAATGAGATGTCAAGTGGCTCGTGCTTCCTACCACGCTGCCCGGTAAAGACGTACGTACTTCCAAACCGAAGCCAACGTTCTGCGAATGAATCTCGCAGTCATCGTTTTATTTTGAATCTCGTACGCTGGGGTACGGATCCGCTCCATTTACTTTATGGCCGACGTTACATCAGCTCGCTTCCAGAGGGTTCCAGTCAGGAGCTATCAATTTCTCTCTTATTTCTCCCCGGGGCGGTTAAGCCGGCCCGAGTGTCTGGAGAAGCCCCCCGTGCTCTCTCCGGGCCGAGATACGGAGCTTACCTGCCGGTTGCTGCGGAAGGCGTACATGTGGTACAGCACGGGGATGAGTTTGCGCTCCGTGCCCGGGTGGAGGACGTCTTTGGGGACTTTCAGCTCACGCACCATCATGTCCACGAGGAAGCTGCCTAAATGGATGACCAGCATGTGAGGCCAGGGCGTGTCATCGCTCAGGAGGGAGGGGCCTTCTCTTCTCTCCGCCTCCAGGCTTCTCCAATGCTCTCGAGGCAAGACGCTGCTGCCCTGTGATGGCAGAGGAATTTACATAAGACATTTACATAATTCATCACATATGTAGCTTTGTAGCCATCTTTTTGTTTTCATCTGGAGGTTGGGCACCTGTGTGTCTTTAGCGAGCAGTTCGGCGTGCGACTTGTAGATGCTGCTCAGTTTCTCCACCATCTGGTTGTGGCTCTTCTGCCGGATGCAGTAGATGTTGGAGACCCTGGTTCCCAGTTCCTTAGCCATGATGAGCAGGGACTCTCCGCTGGGTGGCAGGTTGGCCAAGCCCTGAACACCGCCATCGGCGGGACGATCGAGTTAAGACTGCACCTACATCACTGTCGCCACCACGGGCTCCACCACCACACCACACATGCCCGGCGCGAGCGCGTACCTGAAGCATGATGTTGACGTAGTCCTCGTCGCGCAGGACGCACAGGAAGGGGTAGATGTTCGTCCGGCCGCTCCTCTGGTTGCTCCTGCTCAGAACCAGTTTGCTCTCCCGGAGCGCCTGGTGCAAAACCCTGTGCCAGTGCCCGCGCTGTTCCGCCAGCAGCTTCCTCTGCCCAGCAGGGGGCGAGAGAGAGCAGTTAGGGGGTGGGGGGGTGGGCACGCACTGCTCATCTACCAATGAGACTGCGTAACAGCAGCACATAATTATGGGATACATGATGAACTTATATACCTGATGATTTATCACGCATTTTCCACTTGAAATGGATATCAATCATACTTTTAAAGTAAAAAAAAAAAGAAAATTGTGCTAGGGCCAGAAGTGAGGACTAAGTCAAGAGGTGCGGTAATCTGAGTGAAGGAGGGGACGAAGTTCAGCCGCTCGCCGACCCGCAACGCAGGACAGTCAGAGGACACGGCGCTGACGGACCAGTCTTCGCCGTCCTAAGGTGACACTTGCAGCACATGTGGAGACGCACTGCGAGACATCAACATTCTGGTGTAGCTGCCGTAAATGCCGGCAGACCTACAGGGACCCGTCCCGGCGCTCTGATCCACAGGCAGAGCGGACCGACGGTGTAAATGCCACAGAGGACCTCAGGGAATCTGTAGTAATATCTGCTCTCTTAAAATGGATGCACAGGCCCGAAACGTCTGAGGTTAATCTAACGGTTTAGGGACCGTTGGATGACTTCAGTGCCTTATGTCTGATATAAAGAAAAATTAACGAACTTAATATCACTGTGTTGACCTCTTTGTATAACAATAAAGGTACTCTGATATAATAACGTACAGCAGCCTGCTTATTGTTTTGTACTGATCCTAAATTGTGGTTCAATAGATTTAAGCCGGGTTAAAATTTAATCCAGATTAAGATATTCAGGAGAGCGTGAATGCGACCCCCCCAGACAAGTCCTCAAGCCCACCCTCCTGCCAGTGGTTGTGGGTGAAGACGAGGTACACACCATCCTGGCCATGTGTTCCGTAACAGGCTTGATGGCCTCCACGGAGTTGATGGTGACGGTGTTGGCCTGCTCCATGGCTAGCTGACGGCAAAAACGCTCCCGTAGCTCCTGCAGGCTGAAATCCAGTTTAGGATATCTGCTTCCTTCCCTCTGAAAGACACACGGGGTCAAAGGTCAGCAGAGGTCGACGGTGGGGCGGAGTTCTGTGGTTCCTTCAAACTCTCTTGCAACGGCATCGATTTCTATTCATCCGGCACAAAGAATTAAAGCGACTCAGATCAACAGTCCAAGACAACGAACAAAACAAGCGCACGCAAATATACGTCCCAGCATCAGCTGACCTCAGAACAGCAAATCAGCTGCATGACGTCACTCTGTGTGTGGCGTTTAAGGTGCAGGGCAGCATCGACTGTCCAACAAACGGACGAGACAGTTGGGTAGGCGCCAGACCGCGCGCCCAATTAAAGTGCAGTTAACACTGCTGATTAAAGTGCAGTTAACACTGCTGATTAAAGTGCAGTTAACACTGCTGATTAAAGTGCAGTTAACACTGCTGATTAAAGTGCAGTTAACTGCTGATTAAAGTGCAGTTAACACTGTTGATTAAAGTGCAGTTAACTGCTGATTAAAGTGCAGTTAACTGCTGATTAAAGTGCAGTTAACTGCTGATTAAAGTGCAGTTAACTGCTGATTAAAGTGCAGTTAACACTGCTGATTAAAGTGCAGTTAACTGCTGATTAAAGTGCAGTTAACTGCTGATTAAAGTGCAGTTAACACTGCTGATTATGCTCCTGCAGTTCCTCTCCCAGCCCGATCCGACTGAACGAGCTTCAGCGAGCCCAGTCTGGGTCTCGGTCCGGTGCTCCCCTGAGCTGCTCGGCAGGGGTCCAGACGGGAAGCAGCCGGGCGTGAATACGACATCAAAGGAGGCGTCTGACCAGAGGTGCCACGCTTTAATGGTAATACGGCCTTTATGGCTGGAGAAGACTGAATTTATTACTGTAATGGGGGTGTGTATACACACACTGATATATATATATATATATAACTACAGTGTACAGTGGGGCTCAAGTTCCAATAGTGTAGATCAATTCAGCCGGGAGACCTGCTTCAATACCGCATGAGAAAGGCACAAATGTGGAGAAAAACCTTTGCATGTGTGTGTGTGTGTGTGTCAGTACAGGAGTATAGCTCTGCAGCATGCATGCAAATGATAGCTGAGACATTTTCTTTCTCTCCTCTCTCTCTCTCTCATCTGTCTGTCTCCCTCTCTCCCTCCCTCCCTCTGACAGTGTGCAGAGCGTGAAATAAAACATCAAGTAAAAACTGTGATTAGCCTGCAATGCAAAATATTGCTTCACGTTACCAGAAAAACACGGCAGCAGCGAATCCACAAAGCTGGCCGGCTGCAGACGTCTGCGTTTCTGGCCCGTGGCAGACGCCACGGCAACCGCACGGCAACCGTGTGGCGCTGACACGACTCCAGCAGCACGCTAGCAAATCACGGCAGCTCCCGATCTTCTTTCTGAACCCCCAGACCACGCCGAGCGCCGACCCGAGTCGGGAGCCGCGGCGAATCCCGGCTTTAGTGAGCGGGATGTCCTCTCGCCCCACTTCCTGCCGTTTTCCAGGACACGAGCTTGTTGCTATGGCGGCGGCTCGGTCCCACGTCCCCGCCTGCGGTGGTGAGCGTGGACAGCGCAGGCTGGGGCGGGACAGCGGGTCATGAATCAGCGGAGAGGAAAAGGGGGGCGTGGGCGCCCGGCAGGTGCGGTTCCCGCGGTTAAAATAGCCCCGCGCGTGAGGGCTCCTCGTTCATAAAAACCGGGTCCTGTTGTGGCTCGGCCTGCGGGCCCCAAACAACGCTGTCGGTCACGTCTTCTGTAAACGTGACCCAAATGAATTCGCCTTCACTGCTGTCTGCTTGAGGAGGGCTGGGAAATGGAAACGGCACGGCCGGTTTAAGGGTTGTCCACTGGTGACGGACTAATGGGACTAATGGGACGGAGGACAAAAGAGCGGGAAAGAGGACAGGACAGGACAGGAGCCGCTGTCTGGTCGGCTACCTGGGTGTAGAAGTCCTTCAGCAGGGGCAGGTCACAGAGAGGGCTCTCGGGGGCCGGGCGGGGCTCGTAGTCGGGCTGCACCACACGGACGGCCTTCAGCACCACCTCCCTCTCGTCCTGACGAAAGACGCACTGCTGGAAGATGTCGTCCACTCTCAGTTCATCCTTCTCCATCTGCTGTAGACACCTGCAAACAAGAGGAGCAAAGGGTGAAGTGGGGGGGGGGGGTCTCTGCCAGCGGGGGGGTTTCAGAGTGTTGGGGTCTGTCTCGCTTTCAAATAAAAAAAGCACAGACAAAATCAGCAGGTTGGGTGTGAGTGATCACACTCAGAACGATCGCACTCTCACACTGGAGCGGCTGTCTGAAGGAAACGCGGAAAGGAACGCGGAAAGCTTTTGAAAGCTGCTCGCCGCCCTTGTGACCTTTCAGCAGAGCGATGCAGGTGTGAGACCTGGCGAGCTGGAATACGTTCAGCGGGGCGGGGGGTGTGTGGGGGGGGGGGCAGTTCTGCCAGTCCACATTTGGGCAAAAGCGGAGCCAAGGCCACAAGAAGCTTAGCAGGCTCGTAAATCTTTCTGCGATAAACTGCGAGCCGTGGGCCGTGGGGACCGCTCCCCTGCCCGCAGGCTTAAGGGAGAGGCTGGACCACGGTGCTGCACGTCTGACAATGCTGTAGCCGTTTGGCTGTTTCCAAAGCAACAGGCTTCTACTGGCGCGGAGCTGGTGGAGGGTTAGCACCCTCTAGTGGCCCGCGAGGGAACAGGCAGCTGCATGGACATAGGGAGGGGCACGGACTCGGAAAGAGAGGCATTCCTCTACTCTGTGTGTCTGTCTGCTAGATTCAGTGAGGATGGTAAGAGTTTAAATCTTGCGAATTTATACGGGAGCCCTGAAATGGTTTCAAATGCAGCTGACAGGCTACACAGTGGGGGGGGGGGGGGGGGAGGGGGCTATCATCAGTGTGTCACGTTCATTTGATAAGTGCCACACTCCGCCCACATCTCCCTGTCACGCACGATGAGACGGAGAGCTGTTATCTTTGTGTGGTCATGCCTGATAGAGGAGAGAAGACTCGGTAAATAGAGAGCAAGAAGGAAAGGTAAGAGGAAAATATGAGAGAGGGGGTGGGGGGAGGGAGAGAGAGAGAGAGAGAGAGAGAGAGAGAGAACAGAGATAGTCCGGTGAGTGTAGGAAAGACAGAACTGCACCTGCTGGACAGATGTGAGGTATAACAGAGGCCCAGAGAGACAGGCCCGCACCCAGAACAGTAATGGCGGAGAGTGAGGGAGATAAATCACCCGTGAGCCACCCGCAGCACAACAATGTCACTGCTATTGCCTTACAACAATCGATGGTCTAGCCAACCTCCCCCGGCCTCCCAACCCGTACCGGTTCCCCCCCTGCCCGCCGGCTCTGTGGGCAGAGGCCTAGCAGTCACCTTCAGAACCTGCCTGCTGCCTGCAGAGACCATCGGGCGGCCACCCCCCCGACACGGTTTCTGACGGGTCCCGGGGTGCGGCGTCACAGAGGCCTACAGCGCTATTATGGCTCCAGAAAAGCGTGCATTTTTGATTTTTTTTTTTCTTTCTAGGACACGTTCTAGGACACATTTGATATGTGGCAACAAGTCTGATTCTTCCCAGACACTCGATACATGGGACTCCAGGTTTTGCTCGGGGTGTAAAAATAACCCTGGACCCACATGCATCAAACGATTTAAATGTATACTGTCTGGAGAAGAGAGTACATCACCGTTAGGACATTAACGAAGAAAACAGAGTCCAATTTCAGCGCTCTTGAGAAGAGGGAGGTGAGCAGTGTAACCGCCGGAGACAGTCCAGTAAAAAGCTAGAGGTTTTGAACTAGGCTTTGTTCAAGCAACTGTCTAAATGTGATGGAGACTGTGAAGAACTCACTGTCGCACCTTCCCTTAGGAAGAAGAGCAGAGTGTGAAATAAACCATGAAGAAGCTACCTCCACGTATCTTTGGAATGTGAAAGGACTGCTTCATGGACAAGCTTGCAGATAGGTCATCAGAAGCTTGAAAGATGCTTACATACAAATCCAGCAAGAATTCTCTTAGTAGAGGCACATCTGCGTAGGCTTGGAAGGCCTTATTTATTTATTTATTTATTTTGGACTAGAATCATTCCAATGTTGTAGAAATAGATCAGAGAAATACTGCCCCCTGGAGGCACGCAGCATAACCTATAAATCTGTTGGCTCACAGGATTCTGAGAGTCTTGATCTCTCTCTCCATGTCTGGTTCTCTCTCTCTGTGTTCATGAGCAATAAGAATAAGACTGCAGTTCCTCACGCTGTGTCAAGAACAGATCAGACTGAGCAAATTACAGCCTAATTACCTTAAGGAAGATTTGATTCCCATTCACAAAGTTCCTGTTTCATGTGCACGTCTGCACACGCAATCCTAATGTTTTGAAAATGTCTCCCTCACCCCAACAGTGGACCCCTCTGTGTTCACAGACTACTGCTGATCACTGAAGAGGGAGACCAAATATAGGCAAAAAAAGTGTATGTGTACATATTCAAGAATTAACAGCCTTCTTTATGAACACTTAATATATGCATATAGCAAAGTTTGATGAAAATGTAATTTACTTTTATTTGTGGGAGAAAAAAGGATTAAAAAAAATTTGATCGCTAAGTGTTATTAATTAGGACAACAGCCAGAGACATCAGAATTATTCTGATCCAGTACACGGCGTGCTTGGGATTGACGCACGAGGCAGCCGATCCGGATTACCTGTTGATGATCTCGGGGGGGCACGCCGTCTTCCTGCGGCCCATGCACTCCAGGGCGGCGCTGTACGACGCCACGTTGGGCTTAAGCCCCGCCTCCTCCAGCAGGTTGAATAAGCGGCTAATCTGACTCAGCGAGCCCTGCAGCACATGGTGCAGAAGAAGGGTTAGAAGGGGATGAAACGATAACGTGGATCAAACGATTTGCCCCTTTCATAAAGGCCTTGTTTATGAAAAGAAGCATAAGTAAAACAATAAAGAAAAAGGACGGAAGACGAAGGACCTCACCTTCTTGGCCCACATCCTCATGACGGTGTTGTAGGCGCCGATGGAGAGCGTCTTGCGCTTGGTGAGGTTCCGGTGGTTGTGGAGCAGGCAGAACTGAGCCCGCTCCATGTCCCCCGTGAACACGCACGCCTCCAGGTAGGCACGCACGTCCAGCTGCGCCTTGCTGTAGTGGTTGCCGTCCCTGTCCTCCAGAAGTCTCTCGGAGCCCGCTGCCGGCCACCGACTCCCAGACTGGTCAAGCTCTTCGACTTCATCCAGCTCCGTCTCTCGAGAAAACTCCTTCGCGTTGGTGTTGGCCACACTCGTGGCTATTGTAGAGACATTTGGGTTTTGGAGTTTGGAGCGTGATGTTAAAGAGGCTCGGGAAGCTGCATGTCCAGGTTCAGGTACTGGATCACGCTTCTTGCCAGTTGAGACGGTCTTTTTAGAGGTTCCAGGAAGCATCAGACTGCCTTTGCTGACTTTTGAGGCGTCTACTTTGTCAGAGAGCTTCTGCTGAAGAGAGGATTGCTTCTTTATTCTACTTTTATTCCACTTCTCTCGCTTGAGTTTCTCAAACCAGCGGCTGTTTGGGATTTTGGAGGACGGATTGTCTGCAGCGATCGTTTTTTTACTGGACTGACCAGCTTTAGGTTTTTCTGCTTTTGCTGTTGATGTTGTCTTTTGACTTTGATCATGACAGACGCCCTTTTCACCTGGCAGCACCCTGATAAATTCCACCTTCGAATGTTTTGGATCTAACACAGCATCAGACTGTAACTGTTGCATCCGGGCATCAAGAACTTTAATACAAAAAACATTTAAAAAACAGTAAATCTCCAAAATCCTAGAAAACTACAGCGCAAACATACACAATATAATAAAGAAGCCATACCTCTATCTCAAACCATAAAATTACTTTCACGAATTGTAGGTCATCAATGTTAACTTCAATTAACAGATATAAAAATAATCACACAAAACTACGTCTTATTCACTAGTCCAATGGTCTAGAAATATACAGGATTATTAAAACTGAAAGAAATATTAATTGCACATTTAATGTTACACGTAAAACAGACAGTATGATATGCTCTAAGTTAATATACCTCATGATCTATAAGATCAACAAAGGCATGTGTAAATACCAAGGATATAAATATTGCATACGTGTCTGCTAATAAATACTATTATTAGATGCTTCATAGAAGAAAAAGGTGAGAATAATACCATCCAACAACTGATACAATCGGTTATTTCCATCTTCCTTTCTTGAGATTGCTGAGTAGTGTCTTCGACATGTTGTCCATGGGTTGTCTGAGAAAAGTAAAACAAAAGAATGATGTACAAAACGTAATGAACAAGTCGATTGTGCCTCTAGGACTCAGGATTCCCATCCTCTTCAATGTACTTTAAGTCATACAAACCGTTTCATTTCACTCAACATAACTTTTGTTGATAAAAAATATATTGCAATCAAGAGATGAAAGTGTTCAAAACTTTCACAGAATGTGCAGAGCTTAAACCAGGTTGCACTAGAAATTACAGTGTTATAACGATTCTACATCACGTTTGGAGGGAAACTGCTGCACATTTAGTAACGCTAACTCAGATATACAGAATATCAACTTTGCGTGAGCCCGGTGCCAGTCAGCAATGAAAAGGGCAGGAAATGTCAAATTCGTCCAGGCATTACAGTAACAGTAACATTGTGTAATATAGACATTATGTGCTTCGTTCTCAAATGGTATTAATAAGCTTTAGCTAATATCTTATTACCGTACCTGAAGGTCAATGTGAAAGGCTCGTACCGGTAAGATACTGTGTATGAAACCAGAAGATAACTAATTTTACCTTGAATTCTTCTTTTGTAGTTATTGCGGATTCGGAGGCAGCGATGGCAACCGTCGACATTTACTAAGTGCCCAACATTTATTTCAATAATAAACCTACCCGTCAAATATTTAGGAAAGGCACACAGTCTTAAAAGTGACATTTTGACATAGTTATCGTTAATAGCTCACAACAACCGCATTATCCCTCTCTGCAGGCGGCCATTTTTCTTCAGACTCGACTAGTCGACCTCGATCATTAAAACACAGGACTAGTAGAAGATAAAAGATATATCGAGTCACAACAATGCAACGATTAGCTTTTACTAAGCTGCTGGCTTTTTTTTTAAAGAGATTCGTCTTTTTGTGTAGCAGCATTTATTTTGCTTTTATAGTTTTAAAGACATATTTGATACTTGAATGGGTAAAAACGAGTAGGGGTAAAAGGCTCGCGCCGACCGAATTCGTCGTTCGCCTGTAGGTGGCAGTGTTCTCCAACAAGGCCCAATACACACAACAACTACGAGGTCTAAACAAGAGTTAAACCCTCTTACACTTTATTTAGTTGTTGGCGTTTGTAAAAATAATAATAATAATAATAATAATAATAATAATAATAATAATAATAATAATAATAATGTAGGAGAAATTGCAAAAATCAGCTCTGGTCAGGGTCACCACATTAAATATCGATAAATACAATTTTACATCACGTAGTCTTCTTTCGGTAGACTACCTCACACAGCAAGGATACGGATAAAAAAACATGTAGCCTAAGCGATTGTGTTTAAAAATGTTTTGTATAATATATTTATTGTTGTCTTCAGTGTAAAATGGACTATTTAAAAATATCTTGACATAAACTTGAACTTGTATAATAGTTTACATATAAAAGTGCAGGTGTTTTTTTTACCTTATAGAAATAGCTTTTGTTGTTTATGAAGGAAACTGATCGAAAGATCTGTTCATTAGCACGTAGCAACACCTACACGCCGTCCTGAACTAGTCTGAACACATAACACACTGTTAGAAACACACCTCGCCTAAAAGACAATGATGGTGGTCATTCCTGCCAGGCCTGTGCGCGCGCGCGTGCGCACGGCTAAGATGGTAGGTGGGAATCAGGGAGTGTTTGCTGCCACGGTTCACAAGCTAGGCCCCCCTTTCTGGCTGGCTCGTTTGATGTTTCTTAGCCCTTGTCGGCCGTTGCCTCTTAGCACTGGTGTGACAGTCATTGCCGGGTGAGTGACTGTCAACAAAAGGGGAGAAGAAAGGCATTCAAGCCCATGATAATAGCTCGGCCAAGACGAAGCCGCTGTTCTCCTGGACTTTGATCAAAGGGCCCGCGTGCACACCTATGCGGGAAATGTTTATTTGTTTTGCAGAGAGGGAGTGCTCTAAACCACTTCGCTGGACAGACATGGCTTTGTGCAATGCCCTTGTCAGAAAATACATTTGGCATTCGTGACCCTTGGGAAGGTTAATGGAAAAAAGGTCTTCGTCTACTGTACTGGCTTTAAGTTCTTCTGGACACGGCTACTGCTGGAAATGTGTACCATGGTCTGATCAATTGTAGCTTATAGAATCACAATAGTTCAGTATTGTTTAATAACATTGTTTATTAATTCTTTAGATACCATCATCTGTGCAGTATTGCTGGAGGTTTCAGTGGACTGATTCCTATGCCTGTGTCCTTAGTCACAGATGTCATAGTCAGCCATATGGTAGTTGTGAAACAGAGGATTTGATGTAAGACTCGTGTGGAAGGTATTGCGAATTAGCATCCAAGGACTAATAGTGGTACAAATCTTCTTTTCACGCTGGCAGTTTGGACAGACACCTGCCACGCATGGTCTTTGAGGCTTGTGTCCTGACAGCTTCGGGGAAGTGTCCTTCTGTTACTGTTAACTGCAGTAAATCACTTGGTGTGAATGGATTTGCAGCTGGTGTAAGTGGATTTACTGGATGGGGAAAAAAGTGGCTTCACACCTCAAGAGACATTTGCCAGAGTTCATGACCTGTGCACAAAACATGGACTAAAAACGCTCAGTTCATCTAATCTGCATAATCCCATCATCGTAGAAACCTCTCAGCTGCTCGAGTCAGTCTCCTGTCACTCTGAAACCTCATCACACGAGGACTCAGGACAAACAGCTGATCAAGCAGATTGATTACTTATCGCTGACACCACACACAATGAACAATGGTCACGAAACAGGAAATGCAAACCGGCGCCCTAGACGGAAACACAGCTCTTCATGCAGTTCACTCTGCAGTACCAGTGCACTCTGCAGTACCAGTGCACTCTGCAGTACCAGTGCACTCTGCAGTACAAGTTCACTCTGCAGTACCAGTGCACTCTGCAGTACCAGTTCACTCTGCAGTACCAGTTCTCTCTGCAATACCAGTTCACTCTGCAGTACCAGTTCTCTCTGCAGTACCAGTTCACTCTGCATTACCAGTTCACTCTGCAGTACGCCACCCAATCCAGCCGGGCCACCTGCACTGCAGGCGATGGACAGCATGTCCATAACAGGGATGAGTTTCATAACCTGTTACACAGTTCCAGTACAGTTACGGCCCATGACACCCTTCTTTTTCATTCCACACAGACAATGCTGTAGGCAGGTCCGTGCGATGTTCAGACAAAACTTGGTCAGATGTGTTATGCGATAAAATGAATCGACAGAAAAAATAATTTTGTAATTGCAATAAAAGACATTCAGCCGTTCTGAAACAAGCAAGAACACAAAAACAAAGTGAGAAACTGAAGGAGAGACAGAGTTAAAGGAAAGAGACACAGGAGAGAACAGAGCAGTGAGTTAGCGGGAGAGGGAAAACAATTAATAATGGAGACTATCAGAGGGATATTGTCAGTACTAAGGGAGGTCCGATTTCAAGCCCTTTTAAAGGACTTTGATGGTACAAAACAGGCCTCATTACTGAGATATTATCTCCATTCATACACTTCCAGAGCTGCTTGGAGCCCTGCTGGGACAGATTAGGTTCCTTTGGCTTGTGAACATCGTCCTCGGCTATGGAGGTTTTCTAAGCCCGGGGCGCACCCAGACATCATGGGGCGTCATGGGAACGAGGCTGGGGTGACCACCTTGGAGCCCTTTCGGGGGTCTTCCCGAGACCTCCTACACTATTATGTGTTTGATGTAGCGTTGACACACAGGTGCCAAGTGCTGTTCCTCAGTATAACAAGTATAACCTTGTATACTTCTTGGGTTCTTCAGCATGTGCTACAGTAAGCATATTCAGTCTGTGTCCAGACGTCATAGTAACCACGGGGTTGTGGGCTGAGTGAAAGGCACTGTTCTGGCAGATATGATTCTGCAGAGAGCTGTGACCAGCATCCACATGTTTGGAGGTGGGAATATCTGCTATCAGATCTAACATTCAACCCAAGACGGGACTCATGACCCCAAGGGCAAGCAGACTTTAAACATCTTACGGTGCGGTGAATGATTTTAATTACCCCAAGTTTCCAGTTGAAGGGGAGTGTGGACTTCCGTGGTTGCTGAGACTGCCGTAGGGGGTCCAGATTTCCTGTGCGAAAGTCTTTCCATTTAATGCAAGACGGTTGAAAGCAAAGCGCTCATAAACTAGTGGAATAAGCATCATTAATCTGCTATAATCCAGCGAACCGACCACAGGACTATGTTGCATTATTATTTACTTCCAACAATATGTGGCCTGTATAAGCTAGCTGCACTTTGCATGAAGTACTCTTCACTACCAATGACCATGTCCTTTACAGTGCTGGGTAAGAAAATGCAATGTTACACAGGAGATCTATATATGCAGTCATTCCAATCATGGAAGGTGCTATTCTTTCTCTGTCACGTTGCTTTTAGCAGGTCTTACACAGGTCTTATGCAGGAGGGGTGTTCATCTGGAGCTGAAGGGACCATGTTTGACGGCCATGGCTGCTGGAAGAGAAGGAGGACACCGGGAAGCCGAAGGACCAAGCGCTCACAGGTGGGGGCAGGGTGGAGGCGGACGGGTTTGAGGGACCCCAGACTGCTGTCTCCACAAGCTGTTTTTTTTTATGGGGGAAGCATGAACACCAATGCTTCTGGGGGATGTTTGTTAACGAGCTGGAGAGTGTGAACTGAAGGTGGCCCCTTTCGCGGTGAAGCACACCTCTTAAGACCATTCCACCGAGTGACACCCCACACCCCAACCCCCCCCTCCGGGCGGCACACATCATTGAAACCAGGAGCCTTTTAAAGGGGTATAATCACTCCCAAAGAGGACAGGCTCACATACTCCATTGAGCACACAGGAATCACAAAAGATTACATTTTGAGTAGAAAACAAGCTAAGTTAATACTTTGCATGTATTGTCATTTTATTTAGTAGTATAATGTATTTCTATTCTTTCGTGTGTCACAAAATGATTGCATATGTCCAAACATCAGATCTTTTGCTTTACCACGAATGACATTCTTAATGATTCTGCTTTTTTCTCAAGGTGCAGGACATCTGAAGATGAAGCTGATAACATCGGGATTAAGGAGAAACAAAACCAGATGCCTCTGCTAAAACCTTGATGTGAGAAGAGCCTGTTTGGATTTGCATAAGGCAACACTGACACCAGAACTCTACCTTCCTTAGGGGAACGACAGGGCAGGACAAGGGTGATAGAATGTTGGAGGGTCATTCGTCTGAAGTGATTATGAACAATCCTAGCCCCACCCAGCTACACTAGTCCCCCAGATACAAGCCCTGCCCAGGATAAAACGCAGAAGAGTGAGCCACCCTACCAAAGTGCACGGCAGACAGCAGGGAGAGAAAGAGAGCAGACACCCATTCACAGCCATCCCGCCTCGCTCGGTCACGCAGACGCGCTCAAACTCCTGCTTCTCGTTTTCCTTCTGCCTCTCTCTCTCCCTCTCTCTTTCTTCTCTCACTCACTCTTTCTTTCAGACACACACAGAGCCACAGTCACATTCACACACACACACACACACACACACACACACACACACACACACACACACACACACACACACACACATCCAGCTCACTTGCAGGCGCGGCCCGGGGCAGCCCCACGCGTCACCCGAGAGTCTCCGCAAGGTGCAGCCCACGCGGTCGAGGCGGGTTCATCCCGAGCGGCCCAAGCAACCCAGGGAAAGCCAGAACCTTCCAGCGGAGATGGGATTACGGGACGCAGCGCGGGCCCTGTGACGAGCTGCACCGGCCGGCCGGAAGGAGAAGGACAAGCAGGCATCAAGAGCTTCCTCGCGCCCGCATCACATCGTTCCCGAGACAGGAGTTTGGCGTGGTCCAGCTCGTCCTGGATGGTCCCTGCTGAGGGCAGCCGCTGCGCGACTGGACTGCGTGTAGTGGGCCAGCACACGGGCAACACCATCATGCCGACTGCCTGCACATCGGGAGTCTGACCCACCATGTACAGATGGACGTCGGCGCACGCCGGTCTGTGCTCCGACCTCATCTCCGCCGGCCCGGTGCGACCCCACCCGCGCCGCCCCCTCACCTTCCGCCTGGCCTGCCTGTCCCTGCTTCTCCTGGCCGGCGCCGCCCTCGGGGGTTGCCCTGCCGGACCGGGCCATGACTCCCTCCGCGCTCTGGTGCGGAGCGCTAACTGCTCGTGGACCCTGGAACGCCACGCGCGCAGCTACAACCACCTGGAGGGCGACGTGCGCCTGCGACGTCTCTACTCAGCCAACAAGTTCTTCCTCTGCATCAACAAGAACGGCAAGGTGGACGGCACCAGGCGCAAGAACTACCCTGACAGTGAGTAGGGGACTGGGAAGTGTCTCTATGTGCGTCTGGGATGGGCGGGGTAGTCTCTGCTTTTTATCGCTCTACGTGAGTCATCTTATCTGCTTCTCCTGTTTATGGCTCCTTTATCATCTGGGATTCCTTCTGATTTTTCTGCTCGATCCGTCACACTTTACCTTCTCCTTACCTTTCTATCTGCGTCATCCACTACAGGAGCTGCACAGGCTGAGGACGACCTGGGAATAAATGTCAATTTTTAAAAAATCACCTTGAGGGAAGATCAAAGCATTGATTACAATAGAACAGACTTGATGAAAGATTGTACAATGTGAAAGATGGTGTAATGAAATATTATTTATAATTTTTTGCATATAATTGTACTTTTGCACGACTATATGACTTTAATATTTCAGGATTTATGGAAGTGCTTGTAGAATTTCAGGAGGTTGAAAATGAACAGGTATAATTTAATTTGTGTGATCTAAATCCTTGACTAGGGAAAATCTTGAAACGGCAGGTGAAATAGCAGGTCGACGGTAATAAATCAGGCGACCCTGTGTGTGCTGTCAAGGGGCTTCCGCGCTGTTAACAGCTCCTGAAGTCACACCTGACCCCACCCTTATTATCTCTCACTGTATACGACATCACACCATGACATCCTATGGCAGGAGGTCAGTATAAACCTTTGGGTTTTAACCTCCGTGAGACTGACACATTGTAGTTGTTTAGGGTCTGACCTCGTTGAGTTTGGTGTTAATGTGTACGCTTGCGTAGCTGAGGGCGCTTTTTGTGAACAGTATGAATCGTCTTTTCCAGACCCACTACTCCAACTGGCAACAAAGTTTTGGTCTTTTGGTTTGCAGCTGCGCAGATTATAAAGATGTGCAGGAGTGATCTTAATGTTAGCATTTATTACTGTAAAGCAGCAGTTTTGAGAGGTTTTGTAGTAGGCGACTCGTTTGACCCTCCCTGGGCCGTGATTTGGGCACCCAGGCGTGTGTTGTGAGAGGCACTGAGAGTGTGCTCTTGGCCAGCTACTGCTCTTTACAACTGTGGATTTAGTCTCTAGTTTCCAGGTTCTGGCAGCTCTGCCACATACTGGACTGAGCAGGACTAGGTGAAATAGTGCAGTGCTGCCCTGCAGTTTGCCTCCCAAATGTAGCTGCCGTAGACCCGTTTCCTGCCCCTGAATTTCAAACGTGTCCCTTGAGTAGCGAGGGTCTCCTCCGCTAGGATATATAGCACCTTGCGTAATGCTTATGTGGTCTTTGTTGGTCCAGTTAAAAGACCAATGCTGTACTATTCCCTAGTATAACATTCCAGTGACATCTTTACTGTCAGCGACAATCAGAATCAAAATGCACATATATATCAAGTCAACTTGCACACTATAATCAAAGCTAAGCTGGCGACAAAGGTCTGATTACCCATTTGATCCTGAATGCTAATGCAAAACACCTTGCATGGAGGAAAAGAGGAGATTCTTGCCACGGCCCTGAGCGACCCGGTGGATTGGCGTATTCTCACGCCCGAGTCTTCCTGCACACTGAACATTCTCCTCCGCCTCCCGGTGATTTCGGGCGCTGGTGGAGTCCCCACCCTCTGTCGGCACGGCGGTGTTACTCAAAAGGCTTTGAGGGCCTTCCCGGCCCTGCTCACAGTTTCCAGGGCCTGTTCCCGACCGCTCAGGTGCAAAAACAGCTGGAATTAGTCAGCCGACCCTCGACTAATTGGGGTTGGAAAATATTGTATCAATTGCGACAGGGCTGGAGCAGCCGAGGGTGACCACGGGCACGCCGAGAGAGAGAGAGAGAGAGAGAGAGAGAGAGAGAGAGAGAGAGAGAGGGCGAGAGTGAGGGGGAGAGAGAGAGAGAGGGGAGAGACAGACAGACAGACAGACAGAGAGAGACAGAAACAGAGAGGAGGGAGAGAGAGGAAGGAAGGCTGAGAACAGATGAATGAGCGGCCCGGCGGGTTTTTTGTGTGGGGATGAACAGTGCAGGACACAACCACCGCAGACAGCCTCAGACAGTTTGAGGACAAACCCAGAGCGATGTGTTCCGGCAAACTTACATGCGTCCAGCTTGTGCTTTTAGCACACCTTTATTTAGTGCTGTGCTGCTCACAGAAAAGTCCCACTTTCGTCAGGATTAAAGAAGCCACACTGACTCAAAAAAGGCCCGGCATAATTGCACAAACAACCGCTGAGCGAATTTCATTCACTGCTTTTGAGCACCTCGTCTTGGCAATGGCTCCTCAAGCTTATTTTTATTCCCGGCGCTGAACGGCTGGTAGTGCTTGAAGGTTTGAAATTCAAATTAGTGTGACACGGATCAGTTACAATAAAGTGCATGCTAGCCCTAACGAGGATGATGGACACACTGGGGCGAATGAGGCAAACCATCGAGTCTGTGATAACATGGAGTCCAATGAAGAATCATGGTTTAACAACTAAAAATAAACACAACCCTTCATAAAATTAGGAGTATGTTGAAAAAAATATGTAAAAAATATTAAGAAACTCTCAATGGATCAATATGAGTTGGTTACACACGTAGGAGGTGTTATGGGTTGTCATTACTTTCATTCAACTGGCGGCCATTTGATGAAAACATTATCTGGAGTGCCAGTGTTTCTGTCTGTTCTCCAGCAGCAGCTCAGGCGGAAGATTTTGCTTACCCAGAGATGTTTACTTTTTCATTTTTCTTGTCACAGGTACTTATGAAATATTGCTGGCAGGCAGGCCCAGCTCGCGAGATCTTTTCCCCACTGAAATGGGACTTTAAAAGGACACAGTGTTGAGGCTTTGGGCGGGTGTGGACGAGGACTTCAAATGCTTGATTTGAGTCCAAGCAGTGACACTGCGCAAAACTATGGAAATAAAGGCATATGACAGGCATAATCAGAAAAGTCACTTGTGCTAAACTATGAACACCTTGCTGTTTGCCAGAGCCTCCCTGTGTTTCATTCTCTCCCCCCATTTTCAGCCGTATTTCCAGGGGCTTGTGACATGTTTACCTAAGTTTCCTCTCACACTCCTGCATCTTGCTTTACAAGCTGCCCTTTTCCCTTGCCGTGAGTTCATGGGCATGTTGAGCTTGGATCGCAGGTGCAGGAAGAAACTCATCCAGCCGTTCTGAATATATTGTGGAATTATTTAAAACATATTTCAAAAGAGAGAGAGAGAGGGAGAGTGTGTGTGTGTGTCAGTCTATGGAGGCACAGAGAAGCTACAGAGGGAAGACTGTATACTGCTGGGGCTGGCATATAGAATAGGTACGGGTCAGAAGAGGTGAAAATGAATACATATAGAAATCATATTCATCATTTAACCCTCCTGTGTCAAATGAATCCTGTCTTCTGAAAGAATGTGTTGTAGCAGGTTAGTAATGACTTGCTGGCCCTCGGTGCCCCTGAACAAAGCATGTCTTAGATTTACAGACTCATGAATTCAACAGAAATGACAGCGATGATAGTCGAAGTGATGTAGTGTTCATATACCGACTGTCTTTTGAGGGAAAACACTGTTACTAAGGCAAACATGTTCGTATGTGGTGATTTTGTACAAGTCTCCAGTGATTAAATCAGGAAAGTTAGTATTGGCAGGGCTACGTCTCACAGAAGCTGTCCTCTATTTGCTGGTTATTGGAAAGCTTGCGTTTAGCCAGGGGTTGGTACCTCAGACTGAATGATGCCTGAAGGTTGAAATCAGTACTGGCTGTGAAGAAATGGACTATCCCCAGAATGAACTACTGTCTGAGCTCCTGAATCTGCCCTCATGAGAAACCAGTACCAAATTAAATTTAGCAAAGCGGAAAGTTGCTTAGCGTTTTGTTGTAGCTGGTGTTAAGTCTGGACTTGCTACATTTATATGAACCCAGGCATGAGATTCTGCATAAGACAAATATGGTGAATGGTTAAGGAGACACTTGTTTTACTTTGGCGAAGAGTGTGGACCCCCGGAGTCCGGTGGAGATCGGGGTGCTGTTTGTGGGAGCAGCAAACACCGGGTGGTTCCTGGCACCTTTGCGAAGTTTGGCAGTGTTGCCTCGATTTAACCCAAAGACACTGTAAGGTGAAGCTGGTGCCAAAGAGATGGGGAACGGCCCACAATGCCTGGCCTTGTCATTCTTCCAAACATGGATGTTGGTCCCCACTATAGTGGGAAAATAGAGAACACGAATTTCTTGCCAGCTGTGCCTGGCACTAAGACACAAGGGCAAAAACTGAAAGACACACACACACTCACACTCACACACACCCACAGACACACAGACACCAAAGCGTGGCAGTAGTAGTGCTTTAATTAGGTTTACCTCGGCTGTGTCCAACAGTGGTGTTTGATAACATGAATGGGCGTAGAAATAAAAAAAGAAGTGTAGCAATTAGCAGCTAAGCGCTTCTGTCTGGCTCCAGCACTGTACTCAGCTTTACTGGGTTCACTAGGGTTGTCGAGTCCGACTTCTCCAGCGCAGCGTCCTGAGTTCTTAAATCACAGACTTAATACACAGAGCTCTCTTCACAAGCAATGATTTCATGGGAAGTCATTGCACGCAAACCCAAGGTTGTTAATCAAACCGGCAATCACATATTGAGATGCCAATACTTGTTGTTCTATCATAGTAAAGTATCTATTAATAGGCCAAGACTAATGACACGATTCACAACATGATAATAAAGATACATAGTGTTCATATTGATATGCCCAGTACATTACATGACTACCTACTCTCTGCCAGCAATCCGCTGGCCAAGATGGACCCCAAAACCATTTTTTCCCTCTCAGTGAAAAATCATTAGTTCTGTTACTATTATAATAACCTTTTTGGGGTGGAGAAATGGGATTAAATCAGTTGGGATGTCAGCTAGGGGTCATACCATCTGCCAAAGGAAACCAATTCAAGCTCTAAGAGTCTATGTGAGAGGAGGCAGCGAATATCGGTAAGACCCGTGCTTTACTGGGCACCAACTCTTAATAATTTATGAGTTCTTAAGTGACCTTTTTGATTAAAACCAGAATCAGTCCAGAAGGTTTGGTATGTTTGGAAGCTGTTTTAGGCACCAAACCACTGAGGATTCCCTTGGATGCCAGTGCCATTTTTAAGATGCAGGTTTGCAGACTTGCACAGTGGTCTGGTAGCTGAAAGTACTGTTTACTTTTTGAACTGGTGGCTTAATGAAGGCTTCCAAGGAAAGAGCGCTGCCCGCGTATGGTGGTTTAATGAAGTCTGGCCTCATATGGACCTGTTCCTCTTGTGTTGCCCTCTAATATGTGTGAGATCTTCTAGCTTCACAAGACTCCCACCATATAGGAAGTGAAGAGTTTTAGTGGTTGAGAAGCTTAATCCAAGCTCGGTAGCTCATGCCCTGTTTGATCATGCTGATACATCAGTAACTAAATAACAAAATGGCCCTATTGAAACCAAGCCAGTGTCTCGTTGCAAACCGTGACCAAATCTGACCTTGCAGATCTCCGAGGGCCGAAACGATAATAAGAGAAAGGCACACCCACGACTGAAATGCTCACACGTCTCCCAGGATTACACAGATATGCGGTTGATTGGGCTGTAAAAAAAGAGCGAGAGGTGGCTATAAAACGAGGCTGAGTGACAGAAGGCCAACTCAGATCTTCCCCCACGTCCTCTCCAGCCGCTGCAGAGCCCTCTGAAGAGACGTCCGCCACACTGCACCTAAGATCAGAAACGTAGATATGGATTTATAGATAAGTGCACTGAAAAAAGAAATGTGGGCAAGTGTGTTAACACATCTTGTCAGCAGTCCAGGTTTTACATAAAGCGTTTTGTTTTTGACTCACCTGGCTTGTGCTCAGTGCCAGGTGTTCGGTACACAGGGTTCGGTCACATTGCGTAGTTGTAAGCATAATCAAATAGGCTCACCTGAGCTGACAACGATCCGACTGTGTGATCCATTCATCCCACTGTGAACAAACTTTGTGAACTTTGTCAATTCAAAATTGAGCTCTTGATTACAGTGGGAAAAAACACATTTGTGCCACACATTTTATATATATATATATAAACGGTTACAGTTCTACATATTTAAGACCTGTGAGTTCATTCTGTTTCCTAAGAGACAAAATAAACCTGTCCATGGGAGAGGAGTGGCGTGTTTACAGTTGCAAACATGTTTAAATCTCTTACAAGCTGCCTCGCCTATCCGTCATTCATTCATTCATATTCATAAACAGCACGACAAAAGGTTGCACACTTTTCCACAATGAACATTATGAGATTGTCTTTACATATTGCATCTGAAATTTGTGTCCACAGAGATCGGAAACTAAGGCCGGGTATCTGCCCCCTTATCTCGACATGTTCACTATAACTTGACAACAATTTGCCTGCTGTGATTTGCCTACTGTGATTGTACTGTGTACACAAAACATCGACGTTATACTGTGTGTAAGACGCTTCTGTGTCATAGTGCAGTCTATGGAAACCGTACATCACCAGCACAAGTGGAAGCGTTATGTAGACTAGTAGCCAAGACCTTATCAGAATATCGTCTCTATGACTGTGCCCTCCACACTAAAGCAATGCATATAATTCTTCTGCAAACAGTCATGGCAGTGACCTTGGGACTGTTTTGATAATGCTTAACTCTTCATCACCTTCTCAATAATGATACCCATTTGATTATGGTTTACTCATTTCATAATGGAGGCTCACCTGTAATTAATATAATAAGTTCCATACTCGTGTAATCCCAGGTGTGTAACGGACGTACATACAGAGATTATGCATCATCTGGCCATTTTTCACGGTATGTTTACTGTTTAAACAACAGAGTAATGAACCAGCTCAGAGTCTACAGTAGTGTGGGCATGCTCCGTTCAGTGACTTGGTTTCATTCAGACTCTAAACTACATTTGATAGTTAAGCCTACTCGATGTATTTAATGGCAGTTTTAGCATTGATTGAATCTCAGACCCCTAAATGATGAAGCACAGAGAATCAGTTCACCAGAGTCCAAAACAAAAGGACCAAGCAGCAGGACTTCCCAAAAGCAGCCACGCTGCATTAAAGAGAAAGAAGCAGAGGTCAAGGCCAGAGGTCAAGGCCTTTCCCCACCGAAGCCGTCTCGCAGATCTGATTGCGACATTTTCAATCGCTCCCCTGTCTAGTGGGTCTCGCTCTGGTGCAGCGGAGCCTGCCCCTTCGTCAGAGGAGCCGAGGAGAACTTCCTGAACCTGGCTCTGGGCACCTGTCCCACCTCCCTTCCCCTCACAAGGCTCCACGGTTGTTGAGAAGCTTTGAAGATCTAGAAAAGTAGAGGAGCACAAGTGAGCAATGTGTGTGTGCCATATTTTGTCAATTGTGATTTTTTCACCGTAATCGAAATTTGTCCTCTTTTTTACCCATCTGTGCAGTTAGAACACACACACACACACACACACACACACACACACACACACACACACACACACACTAGTGATTACTAGGGGGCTGTGGATCACACGTGCCCAGAGCGGTGGGCAGCCCTAGTCCGGCGCCCGGGGAGCAGTTGGGGTTAGGTGCCTTGCTCAAGGGCACCTCAGTCATGGCCTAAGGTCTGACGAACCCACGACCCTCCGGTCACAAGACCAGTTCCCTAACCACCAGGCCATGACCAGGCCCCCTATATGTATGCAAGATTATGCTAATTTGTTATAGACTCAAACCTTTTTCAAATTAGCATTGCAGACTTTTCCATATGGCCAGTAAAAAAAAAAAAAAAAAAAACGAGAGAGAAGAAACGATAAACAAACCTGTGTTCCCTAAATCTGTTTCCAGGCAGGAAGTGGAGGATCTGGGCTTGGTGTAATTAAGTGTACGGTGAGCTCAGCCTTAGTCCTCTGACTTACGATAGAACTGGCTGCAGAGAACAAGCAAGACCTGTGAGTCACGCCGCTCAAGTCAGTCCGTGGCTGTCAGCGAATGACTTTGACGCCGATGGGCTTGTTCACTAGGAAGTGATGCAACGTTCGTAGGCCAGTATGCTCCTTTGGTCTCTGATTAAAGAAAAGACACACACACACACACACACACACACACACACACACACACACACACACCTCGAGTAGGATATTGGAGGATGCCAACAACACCTGCATCAGGGCTCTCAATGGAGAAATAGCACCAGACATCTAGGGTGGGTGATCGTCAGTCAGTTCTGTGATGGATCTGTGTTAATTACTCGGCTGATTAAATTCCCTAGTTGGCTTAAAAGAAGGGGTTCAATAATCTGTTCTAGATATAGGAAGTGAAATGTGCCTTTGATGGTGTGACAGGTACATGTGACTAAGTACAAGACTACACGGTTTTGTAAAGGATGCTGAACAGACCGTTAGTCACGACAGTCAGTTAGTCAGAACAGTCAGACCTGCCCAGTTGAATCAATTCAACCTGTCCCATGTGATTAATATCACTGTGGACTTTGTCTCTTAGGCTCACTTTCCTAAGCCCTGATAAGATTACCATCTTTGTAATCAGTTTACATTGAGGACAGGTCAGATTTGCTGCAGATCAACTCCTGTGGTTTCCAAGTCCACACTTTTAATCTGTAGTTCTGGAAGAGCAGACTGTTGGGGTCTATTAGGAGTGTGTAAATCAGACACACCATGCGTGTCAGAGGGAATGATGCTATCATTCAGACCCCTGACCCTCAGTCCACTGAATCCCTAAGTGGCCTCTTTATCTGACGCAGTAATTCACTAATGAATGACTTCCATGGTCCCGTCTTCCATCCCAGAAGGAGTTGAAGTGTGAGAGAAGATAGCAGAAAGTACACGTACAGAAGAACTTTACTGAAATCCTTACTGGGATTTCTCCTCTTTCCTTTTTTGTTATTAAGTATTGATAGACACGCATTTACAAAAGGTTCTTGCTAAACATGACATCACTCACTGTTGTCATTAATATGAGCTGGATTATGGTTTCACACACTTGAGCATAACTGGGGCGAATGCGGTCATCTCCTTTCTTGTGTGCAAAAAAAAAAACAAATGTAGAGGAAATGGTTGTGAGAAAGAGAGAGGACTGACTAGACAGGACAGAGAGAAAAAGGAAGAGATGAAAGGAAGGGGGTCCGGGGGCCCAGACGGGGTCTGCCACTTTGGCCCACGCTGACCGTTGCTCTCCTGACTCCTGGCCTCTCCCTCTCACCTGGCCTGTCTCCTTGTATGTGGGGGGTAACGCGATACCTGTCGCTGGCACTAATGGCCTTTGAAAGACCTGGCCGGTCCCCAGAGTTCGCATTCAGCAGCCCGTGAAAGGGGGATCGGGGCCCAAGGCCCGGCCCCCGGGATCCGCACAAGCGGCGGATTGTGTGCGAGCGAACATCGCCCAGGTCAGACGAGGCAGCGTGAGAAAGGGCCTTCACCCCTCACCGGTCCAAGCGGCCGCCACAGCTCACGGTGACCTGAGTCACCAACGCTCTTCACTGCACTGCACGATAGGTTGAAGTAAACCGCAGTGGTAGATATGCCGATGACAACATGGATGTTCAACTTTTGAATGTAGTTATGTGACTTAAATATAGTTTCTAGAGCGGAACTCCTCGGTGCACTGAATATTCCTTTCCTTTTTCTGTCAGGATGGCTTGAGTGACTCTGACATATATTTTATTATTTTGTAACATGATGAAGCACCAGAAGAAAAAGGGAGACTGAGACCCACACAGGTGTTTCATATTAGAGCCCAGGAACGTTTATTAGGTAGGACAGCGAATGCTTGGCAAAGCTGTTAAACTTTACTGAGTATGACATCGTCCAAAATGTTTGTTTTTTTTTAAGCAATGATGATTGAATAAGCTGCCATATGTGACCTATAAATTCTCCAAAATAAAAGTCTTGGTAATATTGTACAAGCAGTGACCTGGGTGCTTTGCAGCATATCTAGACGATTATATCTGAATGTGTTTGGCACTCTTCGCTATTCTGAACTTTGTCAAAACGGCACAATCTCCGTACCGTGGCTTTGGAGAACATGACTGAATTTCTCAAATAGGCCTATGGATAAGCAATTGAAGCTGACCTGAATATTTAAATCCGTCAGTATATTTAAAACCATGAATAACCGACATCACACCTACATCTGAGTGACTTGTGTTCACGTTGCCTCTTTAGCATGGTTAGCATGCAAGCAGAGTAGCATGTGAAAATGTGGCAGTGAGTTTACCTCTTGCACGTTTGAATAGGCTTGAAGCCACGGTGTTATCAGTGTCAGCCGGTCCACGTCCCCCCCCCGAGACAGCGAGGAGGTGGGAGAGAGCGGAGAAATCAGGCCAGCCAGTGAATCACCTCAGCCAAACCCTTTCTTCCCCCTCTCATCCGCAGGCTGTGTTTCACTTTTCTCTCCTCTTTCCTTTCTCTCTCCGCCCGGTTAGACGGGATCTGGCGCATAATGCAAGCGAACACCTCTGTTCACAACTCCATTCTATAGCGCGGTAGTAAAAATGACGACTGTGAACTGCCTTCCAGCGTGATCCTGCTTGGGTTAACCAGCCTCAATGCATCGGTCCAACACACACACACACACACACACACACACACACACACACACACACACACACACACACACACACACACACACACACACACACACACACACACAGTGAGGTTGTTCTCTCGCGGGCTTTTGTGCTTTTCCATTATTCTTGGTCAGATTCTAAAAACAGCTAAGGCTCGACAAATGATAACCTCATTCATTTTGAGAAGCTTTGTTTATTACTGCTGTGGGGTGTCAAGTGCTAAATTAGACTTGAGAGTCATTCTGAATGGTGAACAAAATATTAAGTCATTGCTCCTTTAGAGAAAATGGAGTCCAAGCCATGGCACTTGAGTTTATGCCATGCAGCCTGTAGTTAAACTAGGATGTTGAAGTCTATGCAGATCATCATCATAAGTCCAAGGTAAAGAAGTGAGTGGGAAAATACTGGAATAGAGCATGTGACACTGTAACCTGTCGATCAAACACTGGCACTGCAACAAGAGGAGGAAAATAGTAATGCATGTGATGTGTATATGGGTAAAATTAGTCCCTCGGTAAGGAGGCAAGCCTGAATGCTTGTGTGTGTGTGTGTGTGTGTGTGTGTGTGTGTGTGTGTGTGTGTGTGCTGGTTTATGACAGGTCTCATAACCTTTTGGGTGGGAGTAATACATCTTTCCTGACTTCTGAGACTTAATAGGTGGGGTGCACTTGTGGTACTGCAGGCTCGTGGTCAGAGGTCCACGTGTGGCCGTGTGATGTCACGCTCTGGAACTGGAAGATCCTCAGAGCTTCTTGCAAGCCTGTTAAAGAGTTTGTGCATCTCTTACCTCAGTATTACAGCATACAGGCAAGGACATGTGACAGTATTTAACCATGTGGAACTCTGCCTTACCTAAATAATCAGGCAAAACATAGTAGGGTCTGAATTTGTATACATGAAATAATCCTCAAGCTTATGGCTGAGGAATCATGTTTCCACATTTAAAACATGTGAGGCAAGTCCATCATTTGAAATCTCAATGGAAAGGCGGAGGAAAAAATGGGAACTCCAAGCGTATTTGAGCTATTCCTAAAAAAATGACGTCCTGATTTGATTTTCTGAAAGCGCGGGTAACATTACTTCACACGTTTTGTTTGCCATGCGTGACAAACCATGTGAAAACATCCTTAGAACTACAGCGTGTCATTTTAGAATTCGCATTGACTCATTCATCGTCGTCTCCTTTGATGTGTCTCCGCAGCTCGGTCTCAGGCACACACATCATCACGCTATCGGGTTGCAGGTTGACTGCTGACGAAACAGCCACTGTGCCTCTGAGAGCCGGTACACCTGACGTTACCCAGCGCACGTACAGCAGGGATGTGCTTATTACTGGTCTTTGCCTTAGCGCTCACGCCCACGTGTCTGAAGGGAGAGGTGGTCTCATTTGTGGGCCGCCACACTAATACACACCAGTGCACACACAGAAATATAGAAATGAATCATGAAGATTGAGAGGTTTCTGTTATCTACAACCATCACTTCTAATCTACAGTTCTCCATTTCACCTCATATTTTGTTTTTATTCATCCTTTGTCAAAAACTATATATATTGTACAAGTTTGTGCCGGTAACAGGAAATTGTGCTCCACTGCCTGGTAGTTTAATGAGAAGTTTATCTGAAATCATGAGTGTTCGGTCGTGATGGGGTTTATGACATGGGGACTGTAAAAAAAAACACACCTGAAGGAATTAACCTGTGTACAGTGCATGCATTTGAAAGCATAGCCTCCAGCATCAGGCGCTCAAGGGCCCGGGTCCCCTGAAACAGCAGCTCTCATGGTCGGCACGGGACCGTTGGAGCAGCAGTGGCTGACGTAGCCTTTAATGGCGTAAGACCTCACCCCACACAGGCCAGGATGGAGGCCTGCTCGGGTGGTGCACCTCTGCAGAGATCAGATCAAAGGCCCCTGCTCACAGCCATTAGGCACAGCAGCGAAGGAACCCAACATGAAAAGCCCGTGTTTTGAAAGGGACGTATAAAAAGAGAGAGAGAATGAGTGGAAAAAAAAACAACAGTGCCCTCTCTTAGCAAACTGTGAAATAATTGAAAAGGTATGTCAATCAAGAGCGACCACGCTGTTGGAACCCAGAGATTCCCAGGCTTATTTCTGAGGGGACGACAGGACACGGAGAAACGCTGAAGGGGGGGGGGGGGGGGGTGACCCGAGAAATTAAAGACCTCCAGAAAAAAAAGAAGAAGAAGGCAGTTGGGAAAAGCTAGAGAAACTTTGCCCAATCTTTCACTTGGCATACCCCCTCCATCCCTTTAATTGAGGTGGGAGGAACCTTGGTCTCTGTGACAAAAGCCGGGTCATTAATAAGTCCTTGTCGGCTTCCAGATCTCAGGTAGGTAACAAAGGCCTATAGGGAGCAAAAGGGCCAGTTGAAGGAAACATAATTTTATGACCCCCCCTGACCCCATAACCCCCCACTACCAAGACCTTATTACTACCATCCTCAACCCTTAGTTCTCCCCCACCCCCACCCCCCCACCCCCCCACACACACTTTTCTCTTTTCTGTCCTGCTTTTTTTAAGGTCAAAAAAGGCTGAATGATCTGATGATGGGCTCACTTCCAAAAAAAAAGTGTGTGGGGGGAGTAAAGGAGAGCACTGAAAGAGTGTAAGAAAGAATGAAAACAAGGATGCAAAAGGAACCTGTTCCATCCTCTGAGAAAACCTATACAAGGTGGTAAAATGGCTGGTCCACAGTTGACTAAGCACATAAAAGCCAGGATTTTCTTGTAGTGGCCGTGGTAGATTATTGACAGTTTGGGCTAATCATGCCAAAGGTTAAAAGAATTAGCTCTGGGCAAACTCATCTACATTCAGAAGCTCACACAAAAGACTTATTACGTGATCTATGGCATTACTTTGACAAACCATGACAAGTTACAGTTTTTTCTTTTTTTCAAAATAATTTGCCTCTTGGCACTTGGTTTAAGATGGGACTATGTTAAGGACTGCATTAGTGATTGGAGATAAGGACCCAGTTATAAGTGAAAAACGTAACTGGGTAAAGTTGGTCTGGTCATCCTTCTCTATATGATCAGTAAGCCTACATATCATTTTAAATATCATGTAGATCTACTAGCAGGACTTTTAGAAAGCTTATGTAGATCTTTGGATCAGCATGTAATGTCTTTACAGTCTTGTAATATTCATTTTTTGATAAACCACATGTAAAACAGCTTTATGTGTTCAAAGGAACATTAAACGTTTTTTTTTTTGCATTTTGCATTTTGCATCTGTAAATCTCTAAATCTTTGTTGTGAGATGTAAGATGTAAAGTGAAAAAGTTGATGCTACCCCACTGCCTTTGAAAATCATCTAGAGCAAATTCAAAGGGTATTAAAAATAATATGGGACTAACCTTTATATTTGTTTGGTTAAGCATCCAGAATCTGAGCCAAAGTTTCCCATTTGAGTTCTTCAGCCCTTTTTCAGAGTTTTCTCCACGTATGGATCAGAGGTTTATTTGGCCGGAACAAGACACTGTGAATGCAAGAAAGTTTAAAGACAAGAGTTACTCAGACTACCAAACCAGAGCATCAAACAAGATCAGTGGGTGAGCTAACATCAGCTCATGTTCACGAGGTCTGTCAGAAGATTACGAGCCATTGAAGAGGAGCCTTGGTTCCTCGGGCTCCTGCCTCTGGGTGACTAATTAGAGGTGTTAGGACCATTCTCTCCCTCCACCAGCAGAAGAGGAAAAAGTCAAAGAAGAAAGCATTACAGTGTGTTTTCTCTCGTGCTGTACCTGAAGACGATTTCAGTCGACACATGTGAGCACACATGTTGGCTCTGATCTTTCACCGGACTGCAGTTCTTCGGAAGTCGTTCAACCCAAGAACCAGCGACCACCTGCCATTACTGAAGGGGCGTGGCTCATATTCATCAATCTTCACTGAATCCCATGCTTTACAATATTGCTTTGAGTCAATATACTGTATGATATTTTAGAAGGTCTAATAGAAAAAATTAGGTGAGGATTCAGATAAGTATTCATATGAATTTCATTGGTAAAACGTTCTAGTAGAATCCATAAAGTGAACTGATGTTGCCTATGGTCATAGAGTTCATGTTTCTTTTCATCTTCTTTGACAAACGTTCCACTGAAGATTAATGGTGCTGATCACAGCATTCACGCCTGTGAAAGTCTTTATTGTAAATGGTTACACATGAGTCTGTCTTTGTCATTGGTTTTTTTCTTCCTGCAGCAGAAATGCTGAAAAATCTTAGCTTGTCCTCAGTAATAGACATGAGCGTGCACAAAATCAGATTTCTTCTGATGAGTGTGCAGAAAGAGAACCATGTGTGAAAGGTCACGCAATTATCATTCTATGTTGGTGGACGGGTGAGAATGTCAGCAACTTTAAACAAAGGCTCTCAGACCATTTTGAGGAATCAATCTAAATAATCTGGCATACCTTAGAAAGGACAGACCTCGGCCATCTTTGCTTCACTGCAACAGCTAAAAACTAACACCACTTGCTAACTTGACTATGTGGGTGGTCATAAAGGTTAGCCATGACCTTTAGTTGACACACAAGCACTTTGTGAGCTATTGCAACCAGCCAGATACCAGTGTATCCAATTCCACTGTGAAATTTTCCAGTAACCTGTTGTCCTTGAGGAACTCAAGGCATCTGGTATGGAGACCTTTTGCAATCAGACAAGGATCCTATGAACTAAACATCTAAATAGTTACAATGTCCCTGGGTGTCTGCTATACATGAAATATCTATCAAATCAGCTGGATCAAGGAAATTAGCAGGTATGGCTCTAATCCTAGAGCACTTGATTTTGAGAAGATTTATATGTTCTAATCAGTGAATGACTTTATCCAAATCTGAAGTATCTCACCTTCCCTCTGTCACCTTCTGCACATGTGTTCAGCAGCACTGCTGGCCTGTGAGGCGATTCTTGCTTTTACCTTCTTTTCCTACTGGCTTTTGGTCAACAACTCAATGAGCACGTCGATGTTACTGTGTTTACAGGCCACTGCCAGCAGTGAGCCGATCTGCTTGTGTCAGGTTTTACTCTCGTGATTATGCAGGCGAGACCAAACGTCTCCTCGGATGTTGTCCTGAGTGGTGCACCTCTTAAGTAGCGTAGATAATCAGAACTGATAACACCAACAGAATATCATCAGCGTCCTTTTGTAAACGACCATAAGCAGTGTGGAGTGCTTCAAGGAGACTCCCGTACAGCAATTAGATCCCATTCAGTGTAGGATGGGGAAAAGCGTATTTCATTTAGTGCCATATTTGGTCTGACGCCGTAAGAATGGCCCGGCTCTTTATTTTGAGTAAAAGCAGATCAGACACCAATGAGCAGAGTGGCGGTCTGTGTGTGATCACTGTCTGTACAGAAGAAATGAAATGCACACAAAAACATTTGCAGTTTACAGGTTACACCAGATGCAGCAGATGATCGTATCGGGAAACTAACTGACACCTTGAGCGTGAGTTTTAAAGCAACTAAGTGGTCACAGCTAACTGACTAAATCATAAATAGTATGTGTTATCTTGACAATCTGTCAGAAGCCCGAGGAATTCCGACAATTTTATTTACATTCAGTTTTACATTTGCATGTACTACCGTAGGATCAGGACACAGGTGCCCCCCCCCCCCCCCCCCCTCTCTAACCCTGCCCCTCTGTTCTCTGTTTGTTCTCTAGGTCTGATGGAAATCCGATCTGTCAGTGTGGGAGTTGTCGCCATCAAATCTGTCAGCACCGGCCTGTACTTGGCCATGTCCAAAAAAGGAACACTGTTTGGGTCGGTAGGTACATCTCCCATTGTCCTGTGAGCCATCTTGTGAGAGCTGAATTCACGTTGCATGAGAATTAAAGTGTTTTCAGCCATACTATACAACATGAAGACATCTGTGGCTGAAAGTACAAATCTAATTAACCTTGACATAAAACAGGCTGGATTAAGTTTTACACACACCAATGCCACCATTTCTCCAGACTGTTCATGGCTGTCACCTGCTGTATCCCTTGGGCCACTGATTTATTATTTTTTTAATCGTCTTTGAAGATGAATTTTCTCATTTTGCTTTTTCACTATTATAACATACATGAAGCCAAGTAACAAACTAGAAGTTAACACTCTGCCTTCAATGTCTCATTCAATGTGCTAGACTGCTACTTTGTTTGAGTTATTGAGATGAGAGCTGGTTTTCTAACCTAACCTGCAATGTCATTAGTGACTGAAAATTATTAATTTTCAAAGGCCTTTATAAAAACTCACAAGAAAATAGAAAAAAAAAAATAGAAATCTCCTAAACTGGAAAATCTCTATTTCTCCTGTTTCTGAGGTCTCAAGGTTGGCAATTATGTTGAGTTCTGTTCTTGCCAACACAGGAGAACATAAAGGCTGAATGTCATTGAATGGAATATGAGCTCGCCACACAAAAAGACAGTGAGAAAACCGCACTCACCTAAGACCTGTGTTAAACACACAGGGAACGACCGCGTCTCACTTGAACTAAGCTCGCTGATGCTGGTTGAGGTTTACGAAGACATCTTGGGGGCCCCTGTCAGTGGCATTTCTGCTTGTGCGTGCCACCAGACAGTAGCTTGTGATTTGTTTGACGAGGGCCGCCTTTGTGTGGTGCTTCAGCCCTTTAACCAACCTACGATAAATCTCTACCTGGCGATCGGTGCCCCGATCGTGATAAGATCCCTCCTTCATCCTCCTTCCACCCTGATCTTAAAGTAAACAAGAAGATCAGTGAGATTCAGGAGAACACTCTGATTTCATGCTTGTCCAAATCACAACCCAATGTGTGTTAATCACACCAAACACAGCACCCAATCTTATCTAACTGCCGCAGCGAGATAGTACCGAGAACACTGATTCTGTAGATACCCGAACCAGGGCACATTGTGACCACACTTTACATCCTCACTCTAGACATATGGCTCATCCTCCGGCCATACCAGAGGAGCTAAAGATCGCTAGTTTTGGCAAGTGTGCTTTTTAAGTGTGTTAAAAGTGAGCTTGTTTTGATTTAGATGGTTAGGTGAACACAGATGCATAATAGTAACTGATTAGAGCTTCAGTTGAAGCATGGTGGCAAATGGTTTTTTTGGTGTTTGGCTCAATACTGATTAAAGCGAAATACACAAGGACCTTCTAGGCTCACCACTAAAGCTACTAAACTAAAGTCACAACACACTGTTCTGCTCCAAACATCTCCTCATTCTAAACGTCTCAGACCCAGATATCTTCGCTCTTGCACCCCAAACAAACAGGTAGTGGATGTCATTGTTTACCTGAGGCCTCTTCCTCTTTTGTGGCAGGTGCGATATAACCCAAGCTGCAAGTTCAAAGAGCGCATCGAGGAGAACGGCTACAACACGTACGCGTCTTTGCGCTGGAGACACAGCGGACGACAGATGTTTGTGTCCCTGAACGGACGGGGCAAGCCGAGAAGGGGCCACAAAGCCCGACGGAGACACTCGTCCACCCACTTCCTCCCAATGGTCCCAACATAACCACTGGCTCTCCTTAACATCCACGTCAGGAGGATCATTACTGCAGAGGCTCTCACCATTACTGCTGTACATGAACATTTTGTTGGGGACTTTTGTTTTAATGTCATTACTGTTTTCTTCTGGGATTGTCGTATAGTATGTTAACTTATTCCTCCTTCCTGCTTAGGGTGAGGCTTGGTGAAGCTTCTGCAAGGCTTCTAATATAGTTCATAATCACATGTGCATTCACCACTGGCTTTATTGAAAATTGCCTAAACATTTGTTAACTGTCCTCCAGATTTCCATCAGCAGTCTGAGAGAACTGCAGGTGGTTCAGATATTTTTGGATGACAAATCATTTTTGACCAGGGCTGAAAGACATGTGCTTTCGTATCAAAATCATGATGTAGAAAAAGGCAGTTTTATTAATAGCAAAATATGCTATTTTAATTACTTGTTATTAATAGTATTATCAAGATTAACAAGACTCCGTTTGTGCCTGATATTCTGTACTCTATAAACGTTCCATAATCACTCTATAATAATTCAATCTACATAAACAGTAGTGGTAATTACATCATTCCGTCATTTTCTTTTCATGTAGGAACAAGATACGTTTGTAATTATGTTTGTTACGTATCTGATACTTTGTAGACAATGAACACACATTGCTAGCAGACTTACACAACATCGTCACAACGCATAGATAGCCATGGCAGTTTAGCACGGGTGAGGGAAATAATAATTTTTAAAAGATTCTTGAACCTTCTCAAATCGTTCAGCCCTACTTTGAACCCAGCAGTGACTCGGGTCAGCACACTACCAGGCCGTTATCACGCCAGCAGGCCAGTGACACTGAGAACACCCTGCCTCTCAAAGAGGGTCTGGTCAACAGACGTCCTGCAGTCAAAACTATGAAGTAAACAAAAACCACCTCTAAAGTGTACTTATTAGGTTCACATAAAGAAGTGGACAGTGTAAGTGAAGGGCAGGGGGTTTTAATAAAGCAGTGGTAAATGTATGGCATACTTATGTTATTGCTGATAAAAAATAAGCATTTGCAATGTCTCCTTTAACCAACTGTTGTAATATACACTATATTTTTACATGACTGCAGTAGACAGTTAGGATTTCTAAACCAAAATGCATGTTCGCCTCAGCTAGCTTTTTTAAGTCTTTTCTGACATAATGGGGAAAAAAAAAAAATCAAATTACAACTTTTGTTTAGAACCGTTTGTGCCTTCAGGTTTGACAACAGGTTTGATTTTTTTTATTTACTTTTGTTTTTTTTCTGATCTGTGATCGTGACAGGATATTGCTTCTAACGTGTTCGATACTACCTAATTACAGAGAGATCAGGATTTCTGCAAAACACAGACATTTACAGTGTGCATCCACTGTAGGGTGTACATCCCCTACACCGTGTTCATACGAGGGACTTGCTGGAAGCAAACTGGTCTGGTCAACGTGAACAAGAGTCACTCCCGTGAACATGTGTTCGTGCGTGTGTGTGCACATAGATGTGTGTTCGTGTGTGACCACAACACACATCATCCAACAGGACTGCGTTTTACAGCTTGTGTACTGGGATGTTTTGAATTATGTGCTTCTATTAAGTCACACTAACATTTTTTCCATTCAACATTTTGCAAATAGAGCATTTAATATATTTCAGTCTTTGGGATAAGATGGTAGACACATGGTGTTATGGTCAGCCACTTCTATAAGGCTCTGTGGTCATAACCTAGCCACAACATTAATACTCTGATGCCAAACATTGCTCGGTGTGTACAGGAAGTCTACAGTCACTAGCCACTGGCCGGGTTCTTGCTGTGCTGATGAGGGGTGTCCAATCAGGAGTATTGTCCAAGTCATGCTCAAACGAGCACAGAGACATGCCGTCTATACAAGTTGTGAAGGGTCTTGTTTTTTGTCTGATTGTAGCAAAAGAGAAATATCCATGAGTAATAATATATTCACCAACCAAAAGGACTACATTCCTCTTTATGTGTGTCGATTACACCAGTTTATCAGCAAAACTCTGCTGCATTCTCTGACCATCAGTACTGCTGTCAAATATAGATAGATATGTTAATACGTGCATAATCTGGTCATTTACACTGGATTGGTATGTACTTTTAGTAAAGCACCCCTCTACAGCGCTACTCAATGACATCCAAAACACATAAACAAACCTTGGAAAAATGCTCTCATTTCTCTGCATAAACCCCTACTGCTCTAGAAGCTCTGAAAAGTTATTGAGGTTATTGAGGCTTATTAAAGAGCATTACAACACACTGCTACTTACAGTAATTATAATTCCACTACTGTGTAGGTACTGACATGAAAGAGGTTCCTCCCCTAATGTTAACCTCTCATGTCTACTAATACAATACCTAATGGAGTAGGTGACAATGGAAGCTATGAATGGTATGAACATGACCAGGTGTAAGGTGTTTGATATAATAGACCTCCCACACCCTATAAAGAACCTGGCCTCCTGATCTGAAAGGGCTTTGCGGGAGCCCTATTCAGAGAGCGAGTCTTGCGGCATGGGAGGGCTGTGGTCCTTTCAGCCGCAGAGTGGATCTGGAGGAATCAAAAGGGCGCATGAGAAGGACCGACCTGCCCATTGTGCCGTCAGGTGAAATCACTCCACATGGACGTGGCCCCCGTCACGTGCTCTGGTTGGCCACTGCAGATCAGGTCAGGTTAACAAAGATGCCCACCGGGGTTTTAGAAGACAGACAGGTATCAAGTTTCAATTTGTACATGCTACATACAAAATCTCTGGGTCTTTGTCAAAGAGGGAAGAGACTTTCAGGACTGAGGTGGGGACATTTTCCTAAATTCCAAGGTTTGAGGTTGAGGCTTGCTGGCACTTTACAGAGAGGAGAATCAAAGTTGCAGAAAATTAAAAAGAACTTAATAGCCTATGTTACAACATGCAATCTGCTATATTAATCCAATTTTCTGCCTGCACTCTCTATCTGATTGTCAATCTGATAGTCAAAGGCTTATTCCTCCTGTCTTCTTACCCCCCACAACAGTGCAGGAATTCAGTCCTCTCTCTTTCCCTCCTTCTCCTTGGCTTTAAGGTAAGGCCATGTGTTTATGCCAGTCTTCTGCTCCAAAAGCACAGAAACAAAATGAGGAGCCTGTAATTATCATTGTTGCTCTACTGTCCTGTCAGTTCCTTCGCCAGAGAGACCAGAGTGATCTCTTGGCAGCTCTGGAGCTAAAGATCAAAGCCATGGACCTTTGATCCACATCAGACCCCCCCCCCCAACCCCCAACCCCCAACCCCTCTCCGAAAACCTCTCTGTGGAAAATCAAGGTAAAATGCTTCCACAAAAGGAGTGCAGAGAGAGACACGCAGTGCCCTTGCGAACATGTCCTCCACCAGCTTTAGGACTGCGTGTCTGGAGGCCTTCTCAGGTGCTGCGTAGAGCAGTGTTTTGGTTCACCTGGGTGATGGCTTCGTTGGTTAAACGGATCGTTGAGATATTCACTCTCTTGAGTACTGCATGGAGAGGTGTTGGTGATGTCATTAGCAGATGGGGGTATCATACATGTGCTATTGACCTTTACTGATGTCCTAGGCCCTTGGCCGGTACAGATGAAGGCATTACCTCTGAGAAACAGCTCATTTATTGACCTTGCTAAGTTGTGACCGCTTGGACACCAAAGCCAAAAATTTGACAGGCTTACAGTATGCTTGGATGCAGCTAAATGTCATTCTGGGCATTAGGTTAGGTAACTACCTCCTATGCAAACTTCACATTGGCCTCCATCCACTTTACTGGAACCAAGACAGGCTCCCTGAACGACTGTTCCAACATCAATTTTCCTGAACGACTGTTCCAATGTCAATTTTCTTTCTTTTTTTTTGGGGGGGGGGGGGTTACCTTGTTTCATTTCTTAGGACAAAAGGCTGGACGTGCATGCTGATTTGTGAATAGGGGGACATAAAGGTGAGTTTGTTCTGAAGCATTTATAGAAGTGGCTTGTCTTAGTGAGCTCCAGCACAGGAAAGTGGCAGACACCCTGAGAGACCCAGAGGCCCTGAGAAACGTGAGGACCACCGGAGATCATTAGTGAGGCTCTCGCTCTGAGAGACCCACTAATCCTCCTATTTGTTCAGGCCCATTCAAAGTTCTATGAATTTAGGATTAGTTGTTTTGTTACAAAAACAGACAAAGTTACTCTGTTGAATAGCTTTGCCTGTGGGGGTGAACCTCGTTCTCTTCTCCTCTCTCCTCTTCTCCTCTCTCCTCTTCTCCTCCCTCCTCTTCTCTATCAACAAGATCAACATTTGCAACTAATAACCAGCCAACCTGTTTGGTCCCTTTGAATATAAATCATGTTTGACTCACATGGACGAGCATTGTCCAAATTGTCCTCCGGTTTTTAAGGCACTTATCGGTTTCTCTTTGAAACCAGTCCAGTTCTGTAAGTAATCAAATATTCCTTTGCCTTCGATGTCCTTGCTTCATTTTCTGCATTTAATTGTGGCCAGTGTACATTTAGTCAGGGTTTAATATGTCCGCTACATGTAGTGGGCATTTTTGCAGTCTATGAGAGGCACAGTTTAACTCCTGTGCAGGAAAATTCCGATGAGCACTTAAAAACGAGTTGTTGAATGACACACACAAAAAAGAATGAAATTCCCAAGCCCCAGAAGGACTGTCCTGCCCATGGTCCCTGTTTCGGCCTTGGCAGACGGGGGGTGAGGGGGAGGGGGGGGTGTGTCTCACATCTATCACAACAGGCCTTGTCATCACGCCACGGATTACTGCGTGCTGTCTGAAGCGACTGGACGCACATGAGAAGCAGCGGCTCTCTGCAGCAAGCGCGCCCCGCACAACCCCGGTGCTCCCCGACTGAGGTATGCGGCACCGCCACCGAGCTCACGGCAGCCTTCGACCCCAAGCCGCCGTTTCCCAGCATGCCTGTGGGCAGATCGCACGAATGGAGTGGGCCTCGGAGGCCAGGTCGGTAGGCAGAGAGGGGCCCACGCGCTCTCCCTCCACCGCTGGAGAGCCCAGGTCAGCTGAAGAAGGCCAGGTTCTTGGCGGCTGTCCCAGGCCACATCGTGAGGTTGTCTTTGGCTTTTGGGGGATTGGAAAAGGTAGTCAGGATGGGTTCAGGTGAAAAAAAGAGTGCAAAAAAACTGAGAGTGTGTGTGTGTGTGTGTGTGTGTGTGTGTGTGTGTGTGTGTATGCCTGTGTGTAGAGATTTCTGTTAGGTCTACATGGTCTCTGTCTTTTGTCATCATTTGGCCTGTGATATTTTCCTACTGCTACAACAGTGGCACACACCAGCTCTTGTGGCTTAGAGATTTCTGGGGTGTTTTCATTCTTGGGTGTTGTGTTTTTCACCCTACATGCTTAAAGGTGGGTTTTCATGTTTTCATCAACCTCACACATTTGGTACTGTGTTGATTTGTTTTGGATTCCTTCCAAGGTATCTATAACACATCCACAAAGAAATAGCAACTTCAGCTCAAACTGTCAAACAATTTATATAATGCAGACTTAGCAAATTGTTGAACTAAACAATGGCAATAATTATGACAAATTAATGGGTATGACAGCAAATAAATATTTCAGCCTTATTTTTTAGATTAGAGTAGATTAGATGCAACTTTATTGTCATTACACATGTACAGGCACAAGGCAACGAAATGCAGTTTAGCATCTAACCACACGTGCAATAAGTAGCAAGTGCAGGATGTTCAGTATCTACATTATGAAGTATGTAGATAATCTACATTATAAAGTATGTAGAGAATCTACATTATGAAGTATGTACAGAACCTACATTATGAAGTATGTAGAGAATCTACATTATGAAGTATGTACAGAACCTACATTATGAAGTATGTAGAGAATCTACATTATGAAGTATGTAGAGAATCTACATTATGAAGTATGTAAAGAACCTACATATGAAGTATGTACAGAATCTGCATTATGAAGTATGTACAGAATCTACATTATGAAGTATGTACAGAATCTACATTATGACGTGTGTACAGTATTTACATTGTGAAGTATGTAAGGAATGCAGGAAGAGGTATGTACAAAGTAGACATCTGATATATTATTGAGTGTACATTATAATCAATCATACATTTACTATAGTACTATGAACAAGTATGTAGCACGGAAGAGATAGTACTCTTAGGGCTCTTGTAATGTTTACTGGCAACTTATCAGACATCCCAGTTTCTGATCTAGTCAGCTCATCAGACACCCCAGTGTCTGATCCAAATAATTCATTAGACATCCCAGTGTCTGATCCAGTCAACTCATCAGACATTCCAGAGTCTGATACAGAGCCTAATCCAGTCAACTCATCATACATCCCAAACTCTGATCCAGTCAAGACGAAGAGCCTCTCCTAATCTATACTGCTGTCCAGTTATAGTATTAGAGGGTCCTCCGTGTGCATGGAAAGTGTTTGAAGATCAAGGGGTCAATAGATGTCACAGAAACAAAAAAATAATGTTAAGGAGCTTTACACACCTGTAGTTTGAATCTACTGCGAGCAATATTAATTTATTAATTTATCTGGGATATTTTCAGGATACGTTTTTCAGGAATACGTTTACAAAAAGCATTATAGCTCAAAGATGACTTCAATTTTAAAGCAAAGAAATGTCAGTTCAAATGATCTCAATTTGTTATGCTTTTGTAAAACTCGTGTTCGTGGTGATCAAAGCCCTACAAAACCAATCAATCATTGTTAAATTAAAACTCATTAAATTTCATTTTCATTCCAAGGCGTGACAAGCAAGTAGCCTACTCCTTGCTACTTCTGTGGCCCCATCTATTGGTTGAATGGGTGTATTACAATTGTGTATTACATTGCTGACTATATCATAGTCGGCTGACAATACTGTTTATAATAATTAGAGAATTGGTGTGAGAATTAGTGAGTAGAGAATTAGTGATTAGAGTCCTCTGGTTTGTACAGTGGAAGGACCTTCATTATGAAGGTAAATCTGTTGCAAAACTTGAAAACGTGAAGGACATGATTTGAGAACTTGTAAAACTAAATCTGCACTGTATTTTTAATTTGAGAGCTTTGTTAACCAGCTGGTTAATTTCCCTTCACATTTTCTTAAGACAGGCCAACTCTATTATAATGTGTCTGGACAATATTAGTGTAGCTAGCAATCTAGCTAAGATAAAGTCATAACAACATTATTAACAGAGAATAATCAGGGATAATTTCTCTAAATCAATATTTTTTTAAGCGCTTCAGTTTGAAGTTGTGATGAATGCGTGTAGAAAAATACAAGTGCATCTTTAAGTTTAGAAGTTCTCAAATTAAAAATACAAGCACAAATTTCGTTTTACATGTTCTCAAATCATGTCCTTCACGCTCTCAAGTTTTGCCACCGATTTACCTTCAAACTTCATTTTCACAATCAGAAATGTCCCACATACCATTTATATGCCTTTTACAGCATTTGGCATTCGCTCATACCTAGAGAAACGTGCACATTGATCAGTATGATGCTGCTACCTGGGCGGGTGGGGGGTGGCGGCGAGTGTAAGCTGTCGGGGGGGGGGGGGGGGGGGGGGGTGGCTAGTGTAAAATGGAGACAAATTGAGTATTATATCGCGATCGATTCTTAGTGTTGACTTGTAACTCCCGCGGTAGCCCAACTCAAAAGTATCCCAAAAAACCGGACTCCACGACCCCAGAATTTTTACCCGCGGGTGGATTTTCCTACAAGCCCAAGTTGGCGTGAAAACCGCGAACCTGGCAACTATGCCTGAGAATCAAACCAACGTCGATCGATGAGACTCAAGGTGGTGCAGCAGGAAGGGCTCCCCCTGGTGTACAGTGTGCAGATGCTCCTCTGTTCCTGATGGGTTTGTCATAGAAATATGAGCCAATCATGACCGCATCTCTGCACGAAACATAAGAGCCGTGATAACCCGACTGATAAATGAATATCTTTTTGTCAATCAGTACTAGAGAGCAAGTTGAAAGAGAGAGAGAGAGAGAGAGAGGCAGAGAGCAGTTCTATATCCTTGAGTCTCACTCAACACTGTAGATGTGACAGGAGTCAAACGTTAGACCATTTTCTTTCTGCTCATGGCTTGCAAACACGAGCTGACATCAGGATGCCAGCAGCCTGTGTATCAGGAATAATCACATTTTTTAATGTCGATGATTTGGAATTCAAGTGCTTTGAAGAAAATGATGCAACATGCTTTTGCACCTCCTCATTACTGAAATGTGGATGAAAAAGTATTACAAGAAACTTCACTTCAAATCTCTGGCACAATTACCCCCGTGTCTATTCTCCCGTAGACTACTTTTCGACACTGACGTCGAGAGCCCTGAACTTGACTTTGAGATCTGTTTTGTAAATAAAACACCCGTGATTATCTGCAAAAGTCTGGCTCGTCGTGTATATGTTACATACACACCAATCAGCATTGTGTTGTTCATTGGTTTTCTTATCTGTGAACAAAAATACAGTAGTGGGGAGTTTCCATGACTTGAAAGACAGTAATTGTACCCACAGACTCATACATGCAGCCCATGGAGATGAGTCATACCTGTGCAATGACATCATGCTTTTGCAAGTAAACAATCATTACTGGCAAACTCAAATACCCTTTCATCTATTTAGGAGATGGTTCCACTGCCAGGATTGAATCCACATTGTTCCTCCTGAATGGAAGGATCAATGTTTAGATGATGTCTTCTCTTAACCTTCATACACTTTGCATAGACATAGACCAGGACGGCCAAGAAGTGTGATCCCTCTATAAGTTCTTTAATATATGAATTACCAGTGACTCCAGCCAGGGAAATGGAATATGACCCCCAGAAGCCCCAGGCGCCACTGACTGCAGGAGGTATGGTTCTCAGGTTAAGGATTCCCTCAAAGATTCCCAAACTTTTCCTCCCAGTCAAGTTTAGAACTTCTCCTCCCTTTCCTCCCGCTCGTGAGCTGTTGTTTTCCAGAACCTCTTTGAACCTTCAGTTGAATCATGAGCTCCCTAAACCAGCTTGCGGGGGGCAGGGGGCGGGGGTATAGACTTGGGACTAGTCTTAAGTCAGGGTCATCAGCAAGACCTTGGTAATACCTCAAAAAAGAAATTAATAGTGATAAATAAATTATAAGTAAAGAAAGCAGAAACAGTATGCTGGTGTAATTAAGTTGTGCATGTTATGCTCATTACATCAGGGCAGATAAACTATTTAAAAGGAAAATTGAGGTAGGCACAAATCTTTCATTCACCACTTACCTTTGCATAACACACCACATCAGAATTACAATACCATTTCACAGATGGCACAAATGCCCACTTAGATATACATTCAACAATCATTTTCTGAACTAGTGATTTGCTCTTCCCTGGGGGGTAATTTGGTGTGTAATAAAACTGCAGTTGGCTTTGCATATATTTAACAATAGAGCAAAGGTACAGGGCCCTGTTGGTGACATCCCTTCTTAATAAAATTAGGGAATGGCCTTGTGGAAATGAGGTCTGAATACATGTGAATGGAGTTATTAAGGTGTGGGTGTGCATGGGGTTAAATGTATGGAAGAAGGGTAAGGCTGGCTTTTAGTCATTAAAATCTCTGTCAACTTACATTTGCATTAGTTGTGAGGAGAAGGAGAAATTCTTTAGAGCAGGGGTGGCCAACCCCTCAGAGACCAAGAGCCACATCATACACATGGACACGCTTGAGCATTACCCATCCCTTCCTCTCTCTCTCTCTCTCTCCCTCTCTCTCTCTCAGACACACACACACACACACACTCAAAACACACACACACACACACACGCACGCACACACGCACGCACACACAGACGCACTCATGCACGCAGAGAGACCTCTGTGACTGCTTGTGACCAGAGGGTCCTGGGATCGATTCCCGGGCCTGAGGCCATGACTGAGGTGCCCTTGAGCAATACACCTAACCCAACTGCTCCCCGGGTGCCGGGCTAGGGCAGCCTACTCTGTTAATTTAACTCATAAAATGAGACAGCAACCGTAACGCCCCCTGGTGGCAGAAATACCGCATTGCAGCTCCAGCCACTTTCATTAGGCCAGAAGTTGTCGTGTATGATGGTTTGTGGGCTTTTGCGCGTATGTCAAAGCATGAGAAATCTGATTTGGCAGTTGACTTAACGGGAGCTTTGTTTAGAGAGCAAACAGCATCGCAGTTCCCGGAAACATTTCCAAATCACTGAAAGAGAACTATGAATGGACGTTGTGTAGTAATTTTAAATACTCAAATCACTTGTTGTAAATTTAAATACTCAAATAATTTTGCTGAATGATTCATGGTACCTGATACTCAAATATAACAAACAGAACAATACGTATGTGTACTGTTTAAGTTTACACCACTGTGAAATACAACATTGTCTTTTATTATTGTATTATATTGATAAATGTCTTCCATCTGATAAAAACCCAAAACAAAAAAAGGAACAAAACAAAGCAAAATACAACGAACGAAAAATGATGTCAATAAAAAAGTATATACAAGAGAATGAACATATTTATCCAATCTGTATGGTACTCTACACAGCCGAATTAGAGGGGGTACAGGCTACTGTCACATATGCAGCACTTGCGTTACATTTCTGTTCAGCAGTTCACTTCCGAGGACATTATGGGGGGGTATACACTCCTGGGGGGTATTCCAGAAAGCGGGTTTAACAAACTCTAAACTTAACCCTGAACTCTGGCTCTGTTTGAAATAGACTATATACTGGATACTGCATACTTCCATACGTCCTCGTAGTAGTATGCAGTACAGTTTCCAGTATGTGACAAAAGCAAAGCATACTACGGGGTCACGTGAACGTAGCGTTGCATGGTGGGATGCAGTACACCACGAAGATAGCTCTGTTCGCGTATTGGAACTTTTCATTTTGGTCACATACTGCATACGGCATACTGATTTGGGGCTCGATCAGTAGGCCAGTAGTATGTAGGCTATTTCGAACACAGCCTCTGAGTTGTCTTACCCCGATCTGACGTCCTCAGAGTTTTTGCTTCCAAAACGGCTGATCGGAGTTAAAGTAATCAGGGTCGCTCAACTCTGAGTAGGTTGACACAGACAGAAGCACGTTCACGCGTAACAGGCATTCTTAATGGAAAGCAGATAAATAGGATTTATCATGGACTTAATGGAAAGCAGATAAATAGGATTTATCATGGACTTAAACGCGAAAATCAGCCGAGTATCGTATTTCACACCACTGTAGCTTGAAGTATTAATGACTGCGTATGCAGAATATTTAGATATTATATAAACGTAAATGTAATACTGCGGTATCTGCTAAAGAAAGGCAGTCAGCATGTAAAAAAAATTGCCAACAGAGTTAATGCGGGAGTGAAAATGATATTTTTTATATTTAGCAGAAGGGCGTGATTATATTATTATATTCTCCACATTTATAATACTGTATTGAGTTTTTAAATATATTTTTAATTGAACACTTAACTAATTCCAGGTCTAATCTGAGTGGTGTGAAACACACATGGCATCAGATAAAAATGAAGTATAAGAATATTGTACAAAGTGGTATGGCTGTACATAACTATATCTTATTCTTAAAATATATTCAAAAATATATTTATTTACAGGAAAAATGAAATAATGAAACATAACAGTGAATTTGACTGTAATGTATATTAAAAGGTTACAGGGTGGATAATGGGGTGGGTGGTGGTGCATGATTTAATGTGGAAAGCAGTAATTCCAGATGGAGTCTCTGACAACTCCACCATCTCTGTTGTCACCCACATGCATGTAAGGTTCCTCATCTGTGGGCATGTCAGAGATGGTAGACTGTCGCTCATCCTGGATGGTTGCAATGTTGTGTAATACCACATATGCCATTATTATGTGGCACGCCCTATCAGGGGTTACTCTGAGCCCCTTCAGGCACTGGAACCTGGCCTTGAGGATTCCTAGGGTCATTTCAATTCTTGCCCTGGTTTTGCTGTGGGCCTGATTGTAGCGGGACTGTGGTCCAGGTGCAGGATTTGAATAGGGAGTCATAAGGTATAGGCAAGGATACCCTCTGTCTTCATGAAGGAGGCCGTCATAGTGTCCTATATAATCGCACTAGGGTTTGCAATGATTTAACTATTACACTGCATGTGAACAACTAGCAAAACTACCACAGGCCTACTCTGTTCAGATTTGTTGTACAGTGTGGAATCATACACGGATCCTGGCCATATGGCTTCAACATTTGTGATGAGGTGGGAAGCATCACATATGATCTTGATGGGGAGAACGGTCAGTTACAATAGCTACGTTATTTTTGTTACCATTAAAGATAAGTACATTATTCATTAAGGATTATAAAGGTTAGTACCTGTACATTATGTAATCGCCTTCATGTTCTAATGGTGCTGTAAGGTAGCATAAACGGCTTACAGGAGGGAAGTGGCTGACCTGGTGACCTGGTGTCACAACAACAACCTTTCCCTGAATACTGACAAGACCAAAGAAATGGTTATTGATCCCAGGAGAAAGCAGGAGCCACACTCACCCCTGTACATCGGTGAGACTGAGGTCGAGAGGGTGAAAACCTTCAAGTTCCTCGGTATCCACATCAGTGAGGATCTCACCTGGTCTCACAACACACACACCATTATCAGGAAGTCCCAGCAGCGCCTGTATTTTCTGAGAAGGCTGAGGAAGTTTGGCATGCCATCTACAATTCTCAGCACCTTCTACAGAAGAACCATCCAGAGTGTCCTTAGCAGCTCCATCACGGTCTGGAATGGAAACTGTACTGTGCAGGACAGGAAGGCTCTCCAGCGGGTAATCAAAACGGCACAGTCCATTTCAGGAACTACCTTCACACCCTTACAGGACATCTATCACTCCAGAGTAATCAGGAGATCACACAACATAATCAAGGACAGTACACACCCACAGCACTCACTCTTTATACTCCTCCCTTCAGGCAGACGCTACAGGAGTGTGAAGTCCAGGACTAAAAGACTGACAATCAGACTCTTTAACGCCTCTCAAGCCCCCCTCAACGCTCCACATGTTCCTGCACCTTACCACATTTAAATGCCCTTAATGTGAAATGTTTACAAATACATCTCGAATATTTTACGTCAGTAACTCCCAATGTTCACATGTCCACAGTCTTTTTGCACAGAATTTGCACACACTTTGCACAAAACACTTTAAATATTTAGCCATCGTGCGAAATATTCAAATTCACTTTATTTTCTGTATTTAATTACTTATTTACTCTTGTATTATTTCTTACTATCGTATTGTTAAATATTTTTATTTTTTAATGGTGAATGGAGGAACACCAAAGTAAGAATTTCATTGCACAGTGTAACTGCCTGTTTCTGCTGGGCACATGACAATAAATCTCTTGAATCATATGTAGGCAGGGGAGTAGCAGTTATTTCTGGGCCCTGTACACTCTTAATGTCAGTGGGTCCCTATAAATGGCAGAAAATGAGGCACATGAGCAAAGTGGGCCCCTCTCTCTACTCGGGCCCTGGGTAGCCAGGTCCATTTCCCCCCCCACTACCACGCCCATGTATGTAGGTTCCATCAATGCAGCCAATCACTCTAGGGAATCCTTAAAATGTAAATGGAATGAAGTTCGTTATATATTGCTTCTCCTTTGCTTAATTTTTTTATTTATTGTCCGTGTGAATTAAAGACAAACCAATGATGCTGTGGAATTCCTCTTTGATGTCCATAACTGGCTTAAGCCCAGGAAACACCACAAAACTGGGCACTAGTCATTTTAATGCCAGACATACTTTAAAGACCAACATACAGTAGCTTTGCTGACAGATTCCGCATCTCCTACACTATAAAGAAAACTTCCACTAGCAAAAAAACGAAGAGCGATGTATAACAATCTGGAGAGAATTTAGGGCTGATCCGCGATGTGTAATATTTGAAATTTGACGCTAATAATGTTATTGATGTAAGTAATGGATTGTGCTGAAAAACAATAACGTTCATTAAAAAATAATCCGAAAATGATAGTAGGCCTATGTCTATTCTGGGTTTTATAAGGTGTTCCCGATGAAGAACTCAGCGAATAAACTGAGCTTCAATATCCACATGATCCTCGAGGTCATGATGACGCGTTTGTAACTCTGGGTCAGGTCCAAGTTAACCTGCCAGCGAGCAGGTTAGTTTCAGAGCATAAGTTGCTATAGTAACTGACTCAGGTTCTCTCTAAGCTCGGTTTCTGGAACGGAAAACCTCGAGTTTCCGTGAACTCTGAGTTAACTTACCCGGTTTTCTCGCTTAACCCGCTTCTTGGAATACCCCCCTGGTCAAGGCGTTTGAAGGCTGTCTAACTCAGTTCCCAAAAAACAATACCCTGGAAATAATGGCATAGGGCCTATATATTTTCTATCTGAACACTGGGCTGAATAAAAGTCACAGCTACAGTACAGTGACCTAAGGCAGGAGCTCCACGCCGTCGTCCTGTTTGACAAATCGATGTTTACAGACAACAGTGTGCCGAACATCACGATGCTCTTTGTTAGGAGGCCTCAAAAATGTCAAAGAACTTGTCACGGGGAGATATTTAGAAAGCATAGAAATTCCCTGGACACGTGTCATATTTCAAAGAGAACTGATAATTAGGCATATGTATTTTTATCCCAACGAAAACACCGAGACTTCAACCCTTCATAGGCCAGCTAACTAGTTCCTTTCTCTGACCAGCAGGGGGCACTATACTGTTAATCAATAAGGCAACTCAGATAGCAGAGAAATAAAAGCTGGACGTGCAATAAATACATCAAACCCGCAGTCTCTCCCCAACCAATATTAATGGCATACGAGAAATCTGGGGAGTAAATGGGAATATTTTTTGCTCAGAACAACACGAACCTACAGCTATACTGTATAAATATAATGTAACCACATGAAATGTGCCAATCGAAATATTGCTGAAGCACCTTACTTTGTTTTTTAAGCGCTTCCAAATCTGATAACCTGCACATAAAATGCGGGTTTTTAGCCCTGTACCATTATAGCTACACCATTCTGATTCTGATTTTTATTGACAGGTGCAAGGTTAAGCAAGTTTATGTCGGTAATGTCTGTGCACATGCACACGTTAAAATTAACGAAACCGCAGTGCACGTGGTGAAATGTTAGTGTTGTCCCGTTTACCATTAAAAGCACACGCCACTAGGTGAGATTGGTTAGCCATCTGCAGTTTGATATACACTGTGCTGTAAATCGCTTGTTGGTAAATACTCAAAGATTATACCGATTCCCTCCTTTCTAAAGTAAAAATGCAACAGGAAAAATAAAAAAGGAGCATATTTATCAGCATCAGCACCTCTTTTCCTATACTTTCTCCAGTAAATTCTACATTTTTTGTGTTAAATCAAAATCAATCTAATACTCTTCTCATTTGGATAAAATAGCAAAGGTTCCCCTTAATTTTCATTATGTAATGATTTAATGAACTGGAAATAAACGAGCGCATGCACACAATTTCCTTTGCTTTGTAATGCCCGCACAATCACTTAAAACGGCATGTCATTCCTGATTAAACTGGCATATGTTCAACCCTTCAGCAGAGGAAACAAGAGGCACCCCAGACACAAACTTTCAAATTTCAAGTAATCACAGAATAAACAAAACAAGCCAACAAACCTGTTTAAAGTATCAACCTGCAGCACAGCTTGGTTACATTTCATTTGCAACCCGTCACCAAACATAACGTAAGTAAAGAGAGAAATACTCGCATTTGTTCTGGAAGGTCATATAATCAAAGCAGGAGTGAAGCGGTACGTGTAAGATGCTGAGATAGTTACAGGGGAGCCGTTTCCTGAACTCTGACCTCTGACACTCCAGTAAAACAGTCAAGCACACACCTCATGTCCTTCACACAGTCCCGTACACACTGCATGTCTGTCCTAAAAATCACTAACAATCAGAAAACACTTGGCCAAAAAGAAAGAACCCAACCCAAGCAAATCCATAAATGAACAGAAAGAAATATTTTTTAATCATGTCAGCAAGATTCATGCAAGATGGCTGCCAAGGAACAGTCACATAGTTTGGCCAGTCCTAAGTGTTGGATTAAAAAGTCAACCCAAAAGCACAGTGGATCTTGGATTGTGCTACCAAAGTATTATTCTGTTGTTTGGATAACCCTTTATCTTCTGTTAAGTTCAACTTGTCCAAGAAAAAGGGACACTTTAATTTTTTATCCAGCAAGATGGAGCCAGCACATGTTATTTACACAGGTACTGGATTATGGACATGCTAGGCTGCCCTCAGGTGAGCAGGAAAAGGCTGTTGATGGCAAACCTCTCTTGGGTATGTTCAATCTCTTGCTGATTCTTCTTCTGGCTGGTGATATTGAACTAAACCCTGGGCCAGTGCCAGCTGGGTCTTCACCCTTACTAGCTGGGCCAACATCCCTGCTAATGGGGCCTTTACCTCAGGCAGCCGGGCTAACAACACTGCTAGAACAACCAATGACAATGTTATCTGGGACCTCATCTCTGCTACCTGGGCCATCACCACTGCTAGCTGCGTTCCCACTTCGGCTACCTGGGCCTTTACCATTGCCATCAGGGCCACCAGTGCTAGCTGGGCCTTCACCTCTGATAGCTGGACCAATACCACAGCTACCTGGGTCAACATCACTGCTACCTGGGATTCCTCCTCTGCTTGCTGGGACTTCATTGTCGCCACTAACAGCTGGGCCTCTACCTATGCTAGCTGGTATTCTTTCAATGCCTGCACCACTTCTATCTGGATCTCCATCACTGCCAGCTGGGCACTCTCCATTGCAAGCTAGACCTCCACCTCTGCTAGCTGGGCCTCCACCTCTGCTAGCTGTGCCTCCACCTCTGCTAGCCGGGCTTGTACCTATGATAGCTGGACATTCACCTATGCCAGCCGGGCCTTTCCCTGTGCTAGCTGGGCCTTCACCTGTGCTAGCTGGGCCTTCACCTATGTTAGCTGGGCCTGCACCTGTGCTAGCTGGGCCTTCACCTATGCTAGCAGGGCTTTTACCTATGCCAGCAGGGCCCTTACCTATGCTAGCAGGGTCTTCACCTATGCTAGCAGGGTATCCACCTCTGCTACCTGTACTTCTACTACTGCCAGCTGGGCACTCACCATCGCTAGCTAGACTTCTACCTCCGCTAGCAGGGCCTCCACCTCTGCTAGTTGTGCCTCCAGCTCTGGTAGCTGGGCATTTACCTTTGTTATTTGGGTCTTCATCTATGCAAACTGGGCCTTCAACTATGCAGGCTGGGCCTTTACCTGTGCCGGCTGGGCTTTCACCTGTGCCGGTTGGGCCTTCACCGGTGCCGGCTGGGCCTTCACCTGTGCTAACTGGGCCTCCACCTGTACTAGCTGGGCCCTCACCTAAGCTAGCTGGGCCTTCACCTATGCTAGCAGGGCCTCCACCATTGCTATCTGGACCTCTACCATTGCTAGCTGGGCTCTCTCCACTGCTAGCCAGGCATTCGACTCTGCTAGTTGGATCTCCATTTGTGGAAGAAAGCAGTACTAAGCTAACTGCAAACATTGCCAATAAAAGAAACAGGAGACTGCCAAATCCTGCAATATTAAAACATCGAAAGCTCAGGGTGCTTCAAACTGTTAATAACTCTAAATTAATATGGGATTCAACACACAAGCCAAAGGGCATTCTCTGTGCACATTTAAATATACGAAGTATTCTATCGAAAAGTGACCAGGTCCACCATCTTCTCACTGACTCTAATATTGATTTTCTTTGCTTATCTGAGACATGGCTTTGTGAACATTCGCCTTCAGCAATACTATCTGTACCTGGATATAGCATTTTTAGAAAAGAGGTGACAGGGTTCTAAGGGAGGAGGTGTTATGATTTATGCCAAGAACACTTTTAATTGTAATGAGATAATTGTTTCAGATGAGATTGGATTAGAATATGTTGCCCTAACCGTTTCTTTGTCACAACAAATGTCTTTTACTCTTGTAGTTATGTATAGGCCCCCTTCTGCAAATGTGGAATTTTTTGAAAAGTTGAAAGTCTTACTAAAACAACTTAATCTTGCAAAAGAGGTAATTATAATGGGTGACTTAAATGTAAATTGGGAAGTTAACAAACTTAGAAAAAACTTGAAAAATGTTATGGATGACATGGATATGACCCAGGTAATCAACGGTCCTACAAGAATCACAAACTCCACCAGCACCCAAATTGATTTAGCTTTTACCAATATGCCAGAAAGGATATGCTTACAGGATTGTCTGATCACAATCTTATAATGGTCACAAGAAAAAACAAACAAAAAACAAAAAAACAAAAAACGCTTTAAACCCTTGGCTGGTACAGAACTTTATGGGATACCAAGACAGGAACAACAAAACTTCCAAGACTCAATAAATGATGTAAACTGGGATGAACTGCTCACTGGCATAAATCTAGACATGGATTGTTCTAATATGGTCAACAAAATACAAGAAATTATTAAACAATTTTCAAGAACAATTAAACTAAAAGCTAAAAAGAATGGCGTTCCCTGGCTAAATACACATATTCTAAAACTTATGAAAGAACGAGATCACTCTTTGAAGTTGGCAAATAAATTAGGACACAGCAGACATCAATTTATCTCATTAAGGAATAGGGTAGTGAAAGAAATAAGAAAATCTAAAGCTGACTTCTTCATTACTGTCTTGAATAGTGCGAGAGGGAATTCTAAATTAACCTGGAACTACATTAAAAAACTTTTGGGTGAATCCCAAAACAAAAATAAATCAAAACTAATGCAAATTAACTTAAATGGAATCATTTTGACAGAGCCTCAAGTAATGGCTGATGCCTTCAACAACTACTTTATTGAGTCTGTATCAGAAATATCTGATAAGTTTACAGTTAAACAAAGGAGGGATTACCCCACATTGTCTACAACACAGTCATTTATAATTACAAATATTACTGAGACTAAAGTTATTGATTTAATCCAATCACTCAAGTCATCTAAAGCAAAGGATGTTTTTGGAATGGACCCGAACATGCTTAAAGATCTCGACCCAGCACTTGCCGCTCCTATTGCTTCAATCATTAATCTTTCAATCTCATCATACTGCTTTCCAAAGGCCTGGAAATCTGCTATTATCACCCCCGTCTTTAAATCTGGTGAATCCACTTCTTTAAATAACTACCGTCCAATAAGTATTCTACCAGTCATTTCTAAAATAGCAGAAAAATGGGTTGCAAAGCAGATTGTCCATCACTTAAACAGCAGTTCCCCCTCTCTTCATCCCATGCAGTTTGGATTTAGATCCAAGCATTCCACTGAAATGGCTACATGCCTCTTTATTGAAAAAATAAAAATTTTTCTCGATAAGGGTGGAGTTGTAGGGGCGGTGTTCCTGGACCTTAGAAAAGCATTTGATACAGTAAATCATTCTGTTCTTCTTAATAAGCTTTCAAAATTTAACTTCTCTCTAAATGCTGTGACCTGGATTGAATCATACCTGACTGATCGAGCTCAATATGTATCGGTTAACAACAGCAGATCTGACTCTCTTAGGCTTACCTGCGGAGTTCCTCAGGGGTCAATTTTAGGCCCACTTTTATTTAGTCTTTACATTAATGATTTGCCCTCAGTTTGTCCGGAAGCTGATTGCCTTATGTATGCAGACGATACAGTTTTCTTTGTACATGGACACACCAAAGACATTGTTGCGGCCAAACTCATAAAAACAATGTCATGTGTTACTACTTGGATGCAGAAGTGCTGTCTGGAGCTAAACACTTCTAAAACTGTAGGTATGTATTTCACTAAAACACACAGAGTATCAGCTGACCCTGACATCCATGTTAATGGAGAACGATTAAAAATTGTCAACCAATATAAGTATTTGGGGTTAATAATAGATTCAGAGCTCTCCTTTAAAGCCCATATCGGAAAATTGTGTAAAACAATAAAATTTAATCTCGCAAATTTTCGTGCGATTCGCAATAATATGTCAACTGAAGCGGCAAAAATTTATTTGCATTCAAAGATTTTTAGCCACTTCAATTATTGCATAACCAGCTGGTCCCAGGCTTGTCAAAGCTCAAAAAAACCTTTGGAAATCTTGTATAAGCAAGCAATTAAAGTAATGGATAAAAAACCCAGGTACTATCATCACTGTGCAATTAAAAAAAAATACAATATCTTAGATTGGGACAGACTTCACACATTTGCAGACCTAAAACTGACATACAAAGTACTGCATAACTTGGCTGCAGATCCTCTGGCGGAGTTCATCAGCCAAAGAAATAGCCTTGAGCGCGTCACTCGAGGCTCTGTCAGAGGTGACTGCAATATTCCCTTGCGCAGAAGCGCTTTTAGTAAATCGGCCTGGTCAGTAAGGAGTGCAAGTGTGTGGAACTCAGTACCTGAGGAGGTTAAGCTCCTCACAACATACAAGAATTTCACAAAAAAAATTGAAAATGTGGCTTATTAATACCTATAGTTGCCAACATTAAAAGATAAGCCTGCTGTTTTAGTGATATGATAAACTGTTGTCTTTCTTTTAAATTGTATACCAAGTGTTTTTTCTGTATTATACTGTATTGTAGTCTGTCCTCCCCTTCTTACTCTCTTCTTTTTAAACTGTAATTTCTAATTTGTTTTTTCCTTTTTGTAAATTAATTACTGCCTTTTTACATCATGGCCCGGGGACTACAGATGAAAACTAGCCTTTTGGCTAATTCTGGCTTTTTTAACCATGTATAATCATGTGTTTTAGGAAAATGCATTGTCCCCTTTTAAATAAATAAATAAATAAATAATAAATTTAATTCTAGAAATCAAGCTGTAAAATCCTCCCTTAAAACCCCGTAAAAGGGGACGTCGAATCGCTGCAGTTTGTGTACAGTTTGTCCGATGCTGGGACAAGTGCACTCCGAGACGCTCAGTCGAATTTCACGCCTTGCTTGTGTGCCTTCTGTGGTCGAATCCAAAACACGACACGCATCATTCATCTGTATAATTGATCTAGAGCTAGGCAGTTTAATCACATGTCGACAGATTTCATTGGACTTCACCACTTTTTTTTGTCCTAAATTTCTTGGAACATTACATTGTTGGCATTACACAACAGTGAAAGTGTCTGATCTACTCCATGTACAAAATTCAATAACAAAGAAGAAGAAAAAAAAGAAAAAAGAAAATTATTATACTGTAGCCATTGCACAAAATATACAACTCTACCGGATCAGTGACCTGCTCTTTTTAGGAAAGAGAAGTGTACACCTTTAGAACTGAGAACTACTTTTCTAAAACAAGCTTAGATATCAAGATCTAAAGCTTCCAGGAAACACTAGGTCAAAACTATGCAACAGTTAGGATGGACAGTTTTGGGGGTGCACTAGCTTGTTAAAGGTGCTTATGAAATTAAAGAATAAAGGCAGTACAATACAAAGTCACTTGTAATTAGGAGTAAAGCCACAGAGAATTTTGGTAATGGTTCCACCAATAAATAATTTACTTTAATACCATCCTATGTACAAGTCTAATCCCGGTTGTTCTATAACAGAACCATTTAAGAACTATTTAAGATATATATTAAAAAATATATATCAAACTCTATTCCAGAGAACCCATTTAAATGTGCCTTACGAGTAGAGAGCCGAGTGGATGTGGAGGGGAGGAATATATTTGAACATGTGACAGAATCCTTGGATTAAAAAGATTTCCCCCATTCACAAATTTTTCTGAGCTTTAAAGTTTTGGTGCTCTGAGCAACTTTCACACAAGCAAAGTGAACCTGAATCCACCATAGATGCTCCCAACACACGGTGGGCTGTACAGTACAGAATGAGCCATCGAACCCCCACACTGTCTAATAAAACTGAGAGCAGGGGGAATGTTACCTGCTGCTTGAGCAGAGGAGGATGGCTTCATCTAGTCTGAGCCCAACTGAAATCTGCAAAGGGAACTGGGAGCAGAAGGCACGCCGTCATTGACCAGTTGAAAGTGAGAGGAGGTGAGACAGGCTGTGGAGGCTGTGGTGAGACAGGTAGAGGAGGCTGTGGTGAGACAGGTAGAGGAGGCTGTGGTGAGACAGGTAGAGGAGGCTGTGGTGAGACAGGTAGAGGAGGCTGTGGTGAGACAGGTAGAGGAGGCTGTGGTGAGACAGGTAGAGGAGGATGAGGTGGGAATCGCAAGCTCGCCTCAAGCTTGGTGGCATTCTCATTTCCAGAAACAAAAAGACAGACAAAGGGGGAGTGGGTGTACGCGCGCACACACACACACACACACACACACACACACACACACACACACACACACCCCTCTGTGTCCTCCAGCACAGGACAGAGTATGGCGGGTGGGTGTTGTCTGCGTGATGATCCTTAGAGCCCCCTAGTGGCTCTCTAAGCAAATTACAGCTAATGCATTGGCCTTCTGCCAGAAGGCCGCATCCACGGCACACCCAGGCCTGCCCGGATGAGGGCTTACGGATTTCAGATAGAGGATCACAGGGTTGCTTGAACACGGTTCGCTGGGAGAGGCTTCTCGTATCTACCGTGACTCAAACACACCAACATAGCCAGTCCCAAACAGCCCTGCCTCACAAATCACTGAAGCAGGTGCCGGTCCGATCTAAAAGGAGTCTCCAGCCCATCACATTCAGGTCCGGGCCTTAAGGCCACAGGTCCACGGGAGGAGAAGAGGTCGGGGGTCATACGAAGACTTTGGCGAGGGCGTCGGCACCGGTAGCCGATGTAGCACTTGGTGGGGTGGAACACCACGTCATGGATGGACTCCTCCAGCTTCTTGCGGTGGGCCGTGAACTCCTGGACGCACGTCTTGCTCTCCATATCTGTCATGTTTGTAGTCGTCGCCATCACCTCTGCGATGTGTCCTTATAGTTGAGGTTTTACTGGATGTGCCATTAGGATCGCATACTTGGGGCTTCATCCGTGATCTGATCATTTGAGTAATATCATCTGCTCTTCGTTTAGGTTTCGAGAAGCCATCAGCGATCCAAAGAGCAAACAAATAATAAAGGGGAGAGATGTAATTGCTCAGTACGTTTCTCAGCTACTTTTGACCTCTTGTCTTTCTGCCATGTCTTTCTTATAAGTGATCTTATTTTCAAAACGCAGCGATACGTATTTATATTACCGCCGAGAGTGGCTTCCCTATTTAAGCTGAAATATCTTCCCGTTCCTCTCTCCAGGTCGCAGTCCGGTAAAACGGCGACGTTTTGCATGTCGGTGCTGCAGTGTCTGGACATTCAGGTATTTAAAGAGGTTTTTTTTTCTGAGTGGCTAACTTTTAATGTAAATGTACTGTAAACGTACACAAGTGGCTCTTCAATGCTTTTCATTTGCTCACTTCATCCTCTTATCCCTGCCCCAAAAGGTTCATGAGACACAGGCACTAATTTTGGCTCCAACTAGAGAATTGGCTGGACAAATTCAAAAGGTTAATGTTTAAAGTACATTTGTTTAAAATACATTGGGTGCATTTATTGGTGTCAAACCACCTTCCACCAAACGACTTGCACAAGTGTCTCATTGTAGTGTCTCTTGTACTGATCTGCATTATAGGTTCTTCTCGCTCTGGGCGACTACATGGATGTCCAGTGCCATGCCTGTATTGGTGGCACAAACGTGGGTGAAGACATCCGGAAGCTGGTTGTTGGAAGCACGTTGTAGCGGGAACATCTGGCAGAGTGTTTGGTGAGTTCATTGTTGGGATCTTAATTTGGATGTGCTTCGTGTCACCACTAAGGTGAGTATGAACTTCATTACCCTTCCTCTCTTAGATATGATCCGCAGGAGAAGTCTGAGGACCCGTGCTATTAAAATGCTGGTTCTCGATGAAGCTGATGAAATGCTCAACAAAGGTATGGACTCTAGATAAAAAAAAAAACAAAAAAAAAGATGGGCTGTCGGGCTCATGACTGGAGAGTCTTGAATGAAACGGACTCTGGGTGCTGAATTGCGTTTGTCTATTCCCTCTCTGTGTTTAGGTTTTAAAGAGCAGATCTATGAGCAGATCTATCCGGTACCTGCCTCCTGCCACTCAGGTGTGTCTGATCAGTGCTACCCTGCCACACGAGATCCTGGAAATGACAAACACGTTCATGACAGACCCCATCCGCATTCTGGTCAAGCGGTAAGAATAAAATGTCTGCTTGCACTGTACCTAATTCAAGAGCACTAATAGGTTTGTGTATATGTGTCACTTACATTTTAAAATTTAAATTCAGCTCGATGGGCATTAATGTAAAATTCTCTGCACTGTTTGCAGTCATGAGTTGACGCTGGAGGGTATTAAGCAGTTCTTTGTAGCTGTGGAGAGGGAAGAGTGGAAGTTTGACACACTGTGTGACCTGTATGATACTCTTACCATCACACGGTCATCTTTTGCAACACCAAACAGAAGGTCAGTATCACACGCTCTCTCACTCGGACACTAAGGGACTCAGTACAAGACTCGAATGTTCTACATATCTTCGGTTACCCCTGATTTACTAAAAAAAAATTATTTAAAAATTAACTATTTAAATTTTTTGAGGTGGACTGGCTGACTGAAAAGATGAGAGAGGCAAACTTCACGGTGTCCTCTATGCACGGAGACATGCCGCAAGGGTGTGGCCATCAACTTTGTGAAAAATGATGACATCCGCATCCTTCGTGACATTGAGCAGAACTATTCACACCAGAGACATGAACTCTCTTCAGCAAGATCACAGCCTCCAACATCTTTCAAGCAATTCCATCACATAAACCAAGCCGTTTGGGCTAGTGTAATTGTTTCTATCATTTAGTTTACCTTGCCTTGTGTCTGTTTATGTGACTGTACAGTCATTGTCACACCCACCATGTGTGTGTGTCGCCCTGTCATTTATGCCATTCATATATGTGTTTTATGTGTAAGTTGAATCACAGCAAACGTTCCTGCATATAGAGCATGTGTGCTGCAATATTCCACACACCACAATTATGTCTGTCATCCTTTTAAGAACGCACTTGTCTACCAACTTTTACTCCAGTGCAAACCACAATATAGCAAATTGCACATGTTTAATCATTTATTAAGCTGATTAGTCTTTGCAATACATTATTCTTATCATTCTTCCGTCATGCAGCTAGGCTACTTCCGTTATGCTTTCCATTCCACAATCTATAGTCTTAAAGAATTCAAATTCCTGCCGCACGACATTCAGAGTCGCCTGCTTCACAACTCGTCTACAAGCACAGAGGTGCTTGACTCTGGTAACGTTATTTACATGTGGCAAGGGCAGCATATTTCTCCAGCAACTTCTTTAGGGTTTGGCTAGGACCACTGTAAGAGACCATTCTCTGCACTAAAGAGTCACAAGCATGTTTTTACAATGACAATGATTGCCACCTTTCATGACACTTTTAAAGCCATCTGTGTTGAAAATCGTGGGCATGTCTCTAAGCAGCCATGTCTCAACACAGAGGATACTTCTCCAAAGCTCATCCATACCAGAGACATGAACTCTCTTCAGCAAGATCACAGCCTCCAACATCTTTCAAGCAATTCCATCACATAAACCAAGCCGTTTGGGCTAGTGTAATTGTTTCTATCATTTAGTTTACCTTGCCTTGTGTCTGTTTATGTGACTGTACAGTCATTGTCACACCCACCATGTGTGTGTGTCGCCCTGTCATTTATGCCATTCATATATGTGTTTTATGTGTAAGTTGAATCACAGCAAACGTTCCTGCATATAGAGCATGTGTGCTGCAATATTCCACACACCACAATTATGTCTGTCATCCTTCTAACACTGGAACTCCTGAGATTTCAAGGTTCTGAGGACATCACCCCTCCTTCTCCTGCCCAATTAGCAGGACCATACATATGTTAATTTCAGAGCAAGACAGGAGCAGAAAGACAGGCAGGAGCTCTGTGGCAGGAGCTCTGTGGTGCACCAGGTCTAGTCTGTGTGCAGTGTGTGTGCACCAGGTCTAGTTTGTAGTCTAAAATAAATAAATAAAGTTTAGCCCTGTTTCGGCGTTATGTGTGAAGCGCTACATATTGACATAAGTATTATTTAGAGCGGTGAACCATTATCATTAGCGTGGTATTGGCGTTATGTATGAAGCAAGCGTCTCAGATTTTCTTGTGCATGCACTTCAATAGCGCCACACATTTACATGGCTGAACCAACCATTATCACGGGTCCATATTGTTCCCGTGAAACACATTATCATTAGCGTGGTATTGGCGTTATGTATGAAGCAAACGTCCCAGATTTTCTTGTGTATGCACTTCAATAGCGCCACACATTTACATGGCTGAACCAACCATTATCACGGGTTCATATTGTTCCCGTGAAACACATTATCATTAGCGTGGTATTGGCGTTATGTATGAAGCAAGCGTCCCAGATTTTCTTGTGTATGCACTTCAATAGCAGCAACAAAGTAATAAAGGTATAGTAAAGTAATATTTATTTTTACATTTACTTATTTTTACTCATACAGCATAGTAACATAATATTTTTTTGCAGTGTTTATGCTTGTGTTTGACTGATATTTCGTTTGTGTAAATAAGATATTTCGTTCATGTAAATAACTTAGCGTCATTTATTTATTTTTACTCATACAGCATAGTAATATAATATTTTTTGCAGTGTTTATGCTTGTGTTTGACTGATATTTCGTTCGTGTAAATAAGATATTTCGTTTGTGTAAATAACTTAGCGTCATTTATTTATTTTTACTCATACAGCATAGTAATATAATATTTTTTGTGTTTTCTTGTGTTTGACTGATATTTCGTTCGTGTAAATAAGATATTTCGTTTGTGTAAATAACTTAGCGTCATTTATTTATTTTTACTCATACAGCATAGTAATATAATATTTTTTGCAGTGTTTATGCTTGTGTTTGACTGATATTTCGTTTGTGTAAATAAGATATTTCGTTTGTGTAAATAACTTAGCGTCATTTATTTATTTTTACTCATACAGCATAGTAATATTATATTTTTTGCAGTGTTTATGCTTGTGTTCGACTGATATTCACGGATTGCCGTGAACCATTATCACGGGTCCAATCAACTTTTATTGTTCCCGTGTATGCAGGGGATTAGCCCGGTTTCGGTTTCGGCGTTATGTGTGAAGCGCCACCTATTATAATAAAGTATAATTAGTATGCGCTGTTGTGGGTGTGTTCTTCAGAGTCATGATAAAAGCTGAAACCCAAAGGCAGGCGACTTACATTTTCACTACTATCCTGTGTGGAGACGACGCAAAACACCATGGCAAGACAGAGGACGTTCACCGGTCAAGAAGTTGCGGCTTTGCTGACCAACGAGGACTGCTGTGAGTCCGATGCGGGAGAAGGACCCTCCTGTTTTTTGACCAGCGATTCATCCGATGAAGAAAGAAGCAGTACATCGGATGAGGTACAACAGAGCCCTCCAAGGAAGAGACGGACACAGGCTGACACCACACCTGCACCAACCGTACGGGCAAAAGATGGAACTGTTTGGGAGAAGGTTGGCATCGCACGCTCTCGTGTCAGCAGCTGTTCGCCTAATTCAACATTTGTTGAGCCGTCCGGGCCTACAGAGCATGCAAAGGTATAGTAACTTCATATTTCTTTCCAGTGTTTCTGCTTGTGTTTGAATGATATTTAGTACGTGTAATTTACCTAGCGTCATTTGTTTACTTTTACTAATACAGCGTAGGATCACAAGCAGACTGCAGAGTTTTCTGTGTTTGCTCGACATGGAGATGCTGCGAATCATCACAGACTGCACTGTCCATGAAGCCCGCAGAACAGACAGCAGCTGGAGTTTGTCGGTCAGCGAGTTTATGGCATTCGTAGCAATCCTATTTCTACGAGCAGTCCTCTGTCCAGTTGGAGCGATGTCGGACTGTTGGTCGGCAAAATATAACATGTACTTCTTTGTATTTGTTCTTTGCAGTGCGCCGTTGACATCATGGACCAGAAGGCGCGTGCATACACAGTGCGCGCAGGAACACGCCGGTGGCCCGTTGCAGTGTTTTATAACATACTTGACCTGGCAGCGATGAACGCGCATGTTTTGTACACGGCATGTACGGGGTCCACAGAGAGTAGGAGAGTTTTTATGTGTACTCTTGCTGAGGAACTCCGTCTTCGTTTCCTACAGGAAAAGGAGTTGAAGAGAACGCCACGTCCTTCGCCTGCTCCTGGAAAGAAGACTACGTGTCAGGTGCAGACAAACTGCAACCGGAACCACAGCATAACCCCGTGCGCTGCATGCGGCAAGTACACCTGCCGCAAGTGTAGGGCAGAGTGTCCCTGGCTGTGTGGCAACTGTGTACCTAAAACTACATGAAGGTACGTCGATAAGTATATTTATATATATATGAATGAATTAATGTTTCAATTTATATAGCGCCTTATCTAAATACCCAAGGCGCTTTACAATTGTTAACACAGCTACGTTACAGACAACCAATCACACACACATATATATACACACACACTATTATTTGAACATAACCAAAAATCTCTTCTCTTTCTGTTCCACAGTCGCACATCATGAAACCCGGTGTCACGGTCTGCCCCGCATCTCCTGCCATTTCATGTCTGTTTCCGTGTTAGTCCTCTGTTTATTTCTCGTCGTGGTTGCTGGTTATTTTTCTCATGGTTGCTGGAATTGGATTCCCGTTCTGTTATGACCCATGCCTGTGATATTTTCACAGAATCAATTTATACATGAATGAATTCGTTCTAAATATAACATGTACTTCTGTGCGTGCATACACAGTGCGCGCAGGAACACGCCGGTGGCCCGTTGACCTTGGCAGCGATGAACGATGAACCTGCCGCAAATGTAAGAAAGAGGGTCCCTGGCTGGTACACATGAATAAATTCGTTCAAAATATAACATGTACTTTGTTCTTTGCAGTGCGCCGTTGACAGACATCATGAAGGTGCGTGCATACACAGTGCGCGCAGGAACACGCCGGTGGCCCGTTGCATGCAGCGAGTACACCCTGGCTGTGTAGCAACTGTTGGCTACAACTACATGAAGGTACGTTGATAAGTAGGCCTACATACGTAACACCACATATGTTACGTATTTTTGTCTTCTGAAAGATTTTATTCAAAATGTAAGGTGTACCTTGAATTGTTCTCCACAGCATCAACGCGTGTGTTGCATGCGGCAAGTGCATCTGGCGAGTACACCCTCAACTTCAAGACACCCTCAACTTTCTTGACATTCCACTTCAAGAAACCCGGAATAGACATCCATGTTTGATCAAAATAAAGTTGTTTTACAGCACATGAATTTGTTCTTCCTGTCTTTTCCTCTCCTTTTCCAGTCTGCTGTTTAGATCACAACATTTATCAGCCATATATATAATTGCGCCATATAATTTCTTAGCTTTTCAAACGCGAATTCAAACGCGGAAACAGAAAGTGTAACAAATATTATATAGTGTAGTAAATATACAAAGAGCTTCAAACAATATACAAAGAGGTTCAGACAATTTTATTTATTTTTATTGTTTGACGGGACTCATTTGAGAAACTCTCTACGTGCGCTTGAATTGTATCTTTTGAAACACGAGTCTACAAAATTTCCGCTGTTTGTTGTAGGATCGGTAACATATACAGTCTGCTTGTTTGTAACCAAGTTTTTCGTGAAGTATCACGTTTGGTGCCTTGTATGAGCTTGGAGGTGAGCCGCTTGTGCTTTGGCAGGCGTATGAGCTGGGGGTGAGACGCTTCCACCGCATTACCAAGACAATGGGCGTTAATCTCTTCACAGCAGGGGAGTGGGCTACATGGACCTTACTAAGCCTTGCGAAAATTTTCGCGGCCGTCGGGTTCCTAGTGCTAAGAACGCACTTGTCTACCAACTTTTACTCCAGTGCAAACCACAATATAGTAAATTGCACATGTTTAATCATTTATTAAGCTGATTAGTCTTTGCAATACATTATTCTTATCATTCTTCCGTCATGCAGCTAGGCTACTTCCGTTATGCTTTCCATTCCACAATCTATAGTCTTAAAGAATTCAAATTCCTGCCGCGCGACATTCAGAGTCGCCTGCTTCACAACTCGTCTACAAGCACAGAGGTGCTTGACTCTGGTAACGTTATTTACATGTGGCAAGGGCAGCATATTTCTCCAGCAACTTCTTTAGGGTTTGGCTAGGACCACTGTAAGAGACCATTCTCTGCACTAAAGAGTCACAAGCATGTTTTTACAATGACAATGATTGCCACCTTTCATGACACTTTTAAAGCCATCTGTGTTGAAAATCGTGGGCATGTCTCTAAGCAGCCATGTCTCAACACAGAGGATACTTCTCCAAAGCTCATCCATACCAGAGACATGAACTCTCTTCAGCAAGATCACAGCCTCCAACATCTTTCAAGCAATTCCATCACATAAACCAAGCCGTTTGGGCTAGTGTAATTGTTTCTATCATTTAGTTTACCTTGCCTTGTGTCTGTATATGTGACTGTACAGTCATTGTCACACCCACCATGTGTGTGTGTCGCCCTGTCATTTATGCCATTCATATATGTGTTTTATGTGTAAGTTGAATCACAGCAAACGTTCCTGCATATAGAGCATGTGTGCTGCAATATTCCACACACCACAATTATGTCTGTCATCCTTTTAAGAACGCACTTGTCTACCAACTTTTACTCCAGTGCAAACCACAATATAGCAAATTGCACATGTTTAATCATTTATTAAGCTGATTAGTCTTTGCAATACATTATTCTTATCATTCTTCCGTCATGCAGCTACGCTACTTCCGTTATGCTTTCCATTCCACAATCTATAGTCTTAAAGAATTCAAATTCCTGCCGCGCGACATTCAGAGTCGCCTGCTTCACAACTCGTCTACAAGCACAGAGGTGCTTGACTCTGGTAACGTTATTTACATGTGGCAAGGGCAGCATATTTCTCCAGCAACTTCTTTAGGGTTTGGCTAGGACCACTGTAAGAGACCATTCTCTGCACTAAAGAGTCACAAGCATGTTTTTACAATGACAATGATTGCCACCTTTCATGACACTTTTAAAGCCATCTGTGTTGAAAATCGGGGGCATGTCTCTAAGCAGCCATGTCTCAACACAGAGGATACTTCTCCAAAGCTCATCCATACCAGAGACATGAACTCTCTTCAGCAAGATCACAGCCTCCAACATCTTTCAAGCAATTCCATCACATAAACCAAGCCGTTTGGGCTAGTGTAATTGTTTCTATCATTTAGTTTACCTTGCCTTGTGTCTGTTTATGTGACTGTACAGTCATTGTCACACCCACCATGTGTGTGTGTCGCCCTGTCATTTATGCCATTCATATATGTGTTTTATGTGTAAGTTGAATCACAGCAAACGTTCCTGCATATAGAGCATGTGTGCTGCAATATTCCACACACCACAATTATGTCTGTCATCCTTTTAAGAACGCACTTGTCTACCAACTTTTACTCCAGTGCAAACCACAATATAGCAAATTGCACATGTTTAATCATTTATTAAGCTGATTAGTCTTTGCAATACATTATTCTTATCATTCTTCCGTCATGCAGCTAGGCTACTTCCGTTATGCTTTCCATTCCACAATCTATAGTCTTAAAGAATTCAAATTCCTGCCGCGCGACATTCAGAGTCGCCTGCTTCACAACTCGTCTACAAGCACAGAGGTGCTTGACTCTGGTAACGTTATTTACATGTGGCAAGGGCAGCATATTTCTCCAGCAACTTCTTTAGGGTTTGGCTAGGACCACTGTAAGAGACCATTCTCTGCACTAAAGAGTCACAAGCATGTTTTTACAATGACAATGATTGCCACCTTTCATGACACTTTTAAAGCCATCTGTGTTGAAAATCGGGGGCATGTCTCTAAGCAGCCATGTCTCAACACAGAGGATACTTCTCCAAAGCTCATCCATACCAGAGACATGAACTCTCTTCAGCAAGATCACAGCCTCCAACATCTTTCAAGCAATTCCATCACATAAACCAAGCCGTTTGGGCTAGTGTAATTGTTTCTATCATTTAGTTTACCTTGCCTTGTGTCTGTTTATGTGACTGTACAGTCATTGTCACACCCACCATGTGTGTGTGTGTCGCCCTGTCATTTATGCCATTCATATATGTGTTTTATGTGTAAGTTGAATCACAGCAAACGTTCCTGCATATAGAGCATGTGTGCTGCAATATTCCACACACCACAATTATGTCTGTCATCCTTTTAAGAACGCACTTGTCTACCAACTTTTACTCCAGTGCAAACCACAATATAGCAAATTGCACATGTTTAATCATTTATTAAGCTGATTAGTCTTTGCAATACATTATTCTTATCATTCTTCCGTCATGCAGCTAGGCTACTTCCGTTATGCTTTCCATTCCACAATCTATAGTCTTAAAGAATTCAAATTCCTGCCGCGCGACATTCAGAGTCGCCTGCTTCACAACTCGTCTACAAGCACAGAGGTGCTTGACTCTGGTAACGTTATTTACATGTGGCAAGGGCAGCATATTTCTCCAGCAACTTCTTTAGGGTTTGGCTAGGACCACTGTAAGAGACCATTCTCTGCACTAAAGAGTCACAAGCATGTTTTTACAATGACAATGATTGCCACCTTTCATGACACTTTTAAAGCCATCTGTGTTGAAAATCGTGGGCATGTCTCTAAGCAGCCATGTCTCAACACAGAGGATACTTCTCCAAAGCTCATCCATACCAGAGACATGAACTCTCTTCAGCAAGATCACAGCCTCCAACATCTTTCAAGCAATTCCATCACATAAACCAAGCCGTTTGGGCTAGTGTAATTGTTTCTATCATTTAGTTTACCTTGCCTTGTGTCTGTTTATGTGACTGTACAGTCATTGTCACACCCACCATGTGTGTGTGTCGCCCTGTCATTTATGCCATTCATATATGTGTTTTATGTGTAAGTTGAATCACAGCAAACGTTCCTGCATATAGAGCATGTGTGCTGCAATATTCCACACACCACAATTATGTCTGTCATCCTTTTAAGAACGCACTTGTCTACCAACTTTTACTCCAGTGCAAACCACAATATAGCAAATTGCACATGTTTAATCATTTATTAAGCTGATTAGTCTTTGCAATACATTATTCTTATCATTCTTCCGTCATGCAGCTAGGCTACTTCCGTTATGCTTTCCATTCCACAATCTATAGTCTTAAAGAATTCAAATTCCTGCCGCGCGACATTCAGAGTCGCCTGCTTCACAACTCGTCTACAAGCACAGAGGTGCTTGACTCTGGTAACGTTATTTACATGTGGCAAGGGCAGCATATTTCTCCAGCAACTTCTTTAGGGTTTGGCTAGGACCACTGTAAGAGACCATTCTCTGCACTAAAGAGTCACAAGCATGTTTTTACAATGACAATGATTGCCACCTTTCATGACACTTTTAAAGCCATCTGTGTTGAAAATCGGGGGCATGTCTCTAAGCAGCCATGTCTCAACACAGAGGATACTTCTCCAAAGCTCATCCATACCAGAGACATGAACTCTCTTCAGCAAGATCACAGCCTCCAACATCTTTCAAGCAATTCCATCACATAAACCAAGCCGTTTGGGCTAGTGTAATTGTTTCTATCATTTAGTTTACCTTGCCTTGTGTCTGTTTATGTGACTGTACAGTCATTGTCACACCCACCATGTGTGTGTGTCGCCCTGTCATTTATGCCATTCATATATGTGTTTTATGTGTAAGTTGAATCACAGCAAACGTTCCTGCATATAGAGCATGTGTGCTGCAATATTCCACACACCACAATTATGTCTGTCATCCTTTTAAGAACGCACTTGTCTACCAACTTTTACTCCAGTGCAAACCACAATATAGCAAATTGCACATGTTTAATCATTTATTAAGCTGATTAGTCTTTGCAATACATTATTCTTATCATTCTTCCGTCATGCAGCTAGGCTACTTCCGTTATGCTTTCCATTCCACAATCTATAGTCTTAAAGAATTCAAATTCCTGCCGCGCGACATTCAGAGTCGCCTGCTTCACAACTCGTCTACAAGCACAGAGGTGCTTGACTCTGGTAACGTTATTTACATGTGGCAAGGGCAGCATATTTCTCCAGCAACTTCTTTAGGGTTTGGCTAGGACCACTGTAAGAGACCATTCTCTGCACTAAAGAGTCACAAGCATGTTTTTACAATGACAATGATTGCCACCTTTCATGACACTTTTAAAGCCATCTGTGTTGAAAATCGTGGGCATGTCTCTAAGCAGCCATGTGTCAACACAGAGGATACTTCTCCAAAGCTCATCCATACCAGAGACATGAACTCTCTTCAGCAAGATCACAGCCTCCAACATCTTTCAAGCAATTCCATCACATAAACCAAGCCGTTTGGGCTAGTGTAATTGTTTCTATCATTTAGTTTACCTTGCCTTGTGTCTGTTTATGTGACTGTACAGTCATTGTCACACCCACCATGTGTGTGTGTCACCCTGTCATTTATGCCATTCATATATGTGTTTTATGTGTAAGTTGAATCACAGCAAACGTTCCTGCATATAGAGCATGTGTGCTGCAATATTCCACACACCACAATTATGTCTGTCATCCTTTTAAGAACGCACTTGTCTACCAACTTTTACTCCAGTGCAAACCACAATATAGCAAATTGCACATGTTTAATCATTTATTAAGCTGATTAGTCTTTGCAATACATTATTCTTATCATTCTTCCGTCATGCAGCTAGGCTACTTCCGTTATGCTTTCCATTCCACAATCTATAGTCTTAAAGAATTCAAATTCCTGCCACGCGACATTCAGAGTCGCCTGATTCACAACTCGTCTACAAGCACAGAGGTGCTTGACTCTGGTAACGTTATTTACATGTGGCAAGGGCAGCATATTTCTCCAGCAACTTCTTTAGGGTTTGGCTAGGACCACTGTAAGAGACCATTCTCTGCACTAAAGAGTCACAAGCATGTTTTTACAATGACAATGATTGCCACCTTTCATGACACTTTTAAAGCCATCTGTGTTGAAAATCGTGGGCATGTCTCTAAGCAGCCATGTCTCAACACAGAGGATACTTCTCCAAAGCTCATCCATACCAGAGACATGAACTCTCTTCAGCAAGATCACAGCCTCCAACATCTTTCAAGCAATTCCATCACATAAACCAAGCCGTTTGGGCTAGTGTAATTGTTTCTATCATTTAGTTTACCTTGCCTTGTGTCTGTTTATGTGACTGTACAGTCATTGTCACACCCACCATGTGTGTGTGTCGCCCTGTCATTTATGCCATTCATATATGTGTTTTATGTGTAAGTTGAATCACAGCAAACGTTCCTGCATATAGAGCATGTGTGCTGCAATATTCCACACACCACAATTATGTCTGTCATCCTTTTAAGAACGCACTTGTCTACCAACTTTTACTCCAGTGCAAACCACAATATAGCAAATTGCACATGTTTAATCATTTATTAAGCTGATTAGTCTTTGCAATACATTATTCTTATCATTCTTCCGTCATGCAGCTAGGCTACTTCCGTTATGCTTTCCATTCCACAATCTATAGTCTTAAAGAATTCAAATTCCTGCCGCGCGACATTCAGAGTCGCCTGCTTCACAACTCGTCTACAAGCACAGAGGTGCTTGACTCTGGTAACGTTATTTACATGTGGCAAGGGCAGCATATTTCTCCAGCAACTTCTTTAGGGTTTGGCTAGGACCACTGTAAGAGACCATTCTCTGCACTAAAGAGTCACAAGCATGTTTTTACAATGACAATGATTGCCACCTTTCATGACACTTTTAAAGCCATCTGTGTTGAAAATCGTGGGCATGTCTCTAAGCAGCCATGTCTCAACACAGAGGATACTTCTCCAAAGCTCATCCATACCAGAGACATGAACTCTCTTCAGCAAGATCACAGCCTCCAACATCTTTCAAGCAATTCCATCACATAAACCAAGCCGTTTGGGCTAGTGTAATTGTTTCTATCATTTAGTTTACCTTGCCTTGTGTCTGTTTATGTGACTGTACAGTCATTGTCACACCCACCATGTGTGTGTGTCGCCCTGTCATTTATGCCATTCATATATGTGTTTCATGTGTAAGTTGAATCACAGCAAACGTTCCTGCATATAGAGCATGTGTGCTGCAATATTCCACACACCACAATTATGTCTGTCATCCTTTTAAGAACGCACTTGTCTACCAACTTTTACTCCAGTGCAAACCACAATATAGCAAATTGCACATGTTTAATCATTTATTAAGCTGATTAGTCTTTGCAATACATTATTCTTATCATTCTTCCGTCATGCAGCTAGGCTACTTCCGTTATGCTTTCCATTCCACAATCTATAGTCTTAAAGAATTCAAATTCCTGCCGCGCGACATTCAGAGTCGCCTGCTTCACAACTCGTCTACAAGCACAGAGGTGCTTGACTCTGGTAACGTTATTTACATGTGGCAAGGGCAGCATATTTCTCCAGCAACTTCTTTAGGGTTTGGCTAGGACCACTGTAAGAGACCATTCTCTGCACTAAAGAGTCACAAGCATGTTTTTACAATGACAATGATTGCCACCTTTCATGACACTTTTAAAGCCATCTGTGTTGAAAATCGTGGGCATGTCTCTAAGCAGCCATGTCTCAACACAGAGGATACTTCTCCAAAGCTCATCCATACCAGAGACATGAACTCTCTTCAGCAAGATCACAGCCTCCAACATCTTTCAAGCAATTCCATCACATAAACCAAGCCGTTTGGGCTAGTGTAATTGTTTCTATCATTTAGTTTACCTTGCCTTGTGTCTGTTTATGTGACTGTACAGTCATTGTCACACCCACCATGTGTGTGTGTCGCCCTGTCATTTATGCCATTCATATATGTGTTTTATGTGTAAGTTGAATCACAGCAAACGTTCCTGCATATAGAGCATGTGTGCTGCAATATTCCACACACCACAATTATGTCTGTCATCCTTTTAAGAACGCACTTGTCTACCAACTTTTACTCCAGTGCAAACCACAATATAGCAAATTGCACATGTTTAATCATTTATTAAGCTGATTAGTCTTTGCAATACATTATTCTTATCATTCTTCCGTCATGCAGCTAGGCTACTTCCGTTATGCTTTCCATTCCACAATCTATAGTCTTAAAGAATTCAAATTCCTGCCGCGCGACATTCAGAGTCGCCTGCTTCACAACTCGTCTACAAGCACAGAGGTGCTTGACTCTGGTAACGTTATTTACATGTGGCAAGGGCAGCATATTTCTCCAGCAACTTCTTTAGGGTTTGGCTAGGACCACTGTAAGAGACCATTCTCTGCACTAAAGAGTCACAAGCATGTTTTTACAATGACAATGATTGCCACCTTTCATGACACTTTTAAAGCCATCTGTGTTGAAAATCGTGGGCATGTCTCTAAGCAGCCATGTCTCAACACAGAGGATACTTCTCCAAAGCTCATCCATACCAGAGACATGAACTCTCTTCAGCAAGATCACAGCCTCCAACATCTTTCAAGCAATTCCATCACATAAACCAAGCCGTTTGGGCTAGTGTAATTGTTTCTATCATTTAGTTTACCTTGCCTTGTGTCTGTTTATGTGACTGTACAGTCATTGTCACACCCACCATGTGTGTGTGTCGCCCTGTCATTTATGCCATTCATATATGTGTTTTATGTGTAAGTTGAATCACAGCAAACGTTCCTGCATATAGAGCATGTGTGCTGCAATATTCCACACACCACAATTATGTCTGTCATCCTTTTAAGAACGCACTTGTCTACCAACTTTTACTCCAGTGCAAACCACAATATAGCAAATTGCACATGTTTAATCATTTATTAAGCTGATTAGTCTTTGCAATACATTATTCTTATCATTCTTCCGTCATGCAGCTAGGCTACTTCCGTTATGCTTTCCATTCCACAATCTATAGTCTTAAAGAATTCAAATTCCTGCCGCGCGACATTCAGAGTCGCCTGCTTCACAACTCGTCTACAAGCACAGAGGTGCTTGACTCTGGTAACGTTATTTACATGTGGCAAGGGCAGCATATTTCTCCAGCAACTTCTTTAGGGTTTGGCTAGGACCACTGTAAGAGACCATTCTCTGCACTAAAGAGTCACAAGCATGTTTTTACAATGACAATGATTGCCACCTTTCATGACACTTTTAAAGCCATCTGTGTTGAAAATCGTGGGCATGTCTCTAAGCAGCCATGTCTCAACACAGAGGATACTTCTCCAAAGCTCATCCATACCAGAGACATGAACTCTCTTCAGCAAGATCACAGCCTCCAACATCTTTCAAGCAATTCCATCACATAAACCAAGCCGTTTGGGCTAGTGTAATTGTTTCTATCATTTAGTTTACCTTGCCTTGTGTCTGTTTATGTGACTGTACAGTCATTGTCACACCCACCATGTGTGTGTGTCGCCCTGTCATTTATGCCATTCATATATGTGTTTTATGTGTAAGTTGAATCACAGCAAACGTTCCTGCATATAGAGCATGTGTGCTGCAATATTCCACACACCACAATTATGTCTGTCATCCTTTTAAGAACGCACTTGTCTACCAACTTTTACTCCAGTGCAAACCACAATATAGCAAATTGCACATGTTTAATCATTTATTAAGCTGATTAGTCTTTGCAATACATTATTCTTATCATTCTTCCGTCATGCAGCTAGGCTACTTCCGTTATGCTTTCCATTCCACAATCTATAGTCTTAAAGAATTCAAATTCCTGCCGCGCGACATTCAGAGTCGCCTGCTTCACAACTCGTCTACAAGCACAGAGGTGCTTGACTCTGGTAACGTTATTTACATGTGGCAAGGGCAGCATATTTCTCCAGCAACTTCTTTAGGGTTTGGCTAGGACCACTGTAAGAGACCATTCTCTGCACTAAAGAGGCACAAGCATGTTTTTACAATGACAATGATTGCCACCTTTCATGACACTTTTAAAGCCATCTGTGTTGAAAATCGTGGGCATGTCTCTAAGCAGCCATGTCTCAACACAGAGGATACTTCTCCAAAGCTCATCCATACCAGAGACATGAACTCTCTTCAGCAAGATCACAGCCTCCAACATCTTTCAAGCAATTCCATCACATAAACCAAGCCGTTTGGGCTAGTGTAATTGTTTCTATCATTTAGTTTACCTTGCCTTGTGTCTGTTTATGTGACTGTACAGTCATTGTCACACCCACCATGTGTGTGTGTCGCCCTGTCATTTATGCCATTCATATATGTGTTTTATGTGTAAGTTGAATCACAGCAAACGTTCCTGCATATAGAGCATGTGTGCTGCAATATTCCACACACCACAATTATGTCTGTCATCCTTTTAAGAACGCACTTGTCTACCAACTTTTACTCCAGTGCAAACCACAATATAGCAAATTGCACATGTTTAATCATTTATTAAGCTGATTAGTCTTTGCAATACATTATTCTTATCATTCTTCCGTCATGCAGCTAGGCTACTTCCGTTATGCTTTCCATTCCACAATCTATAGTCTTAAAGAATTCAAATTCCTGCCGCGCGACATTCAGAGTCGCCTGCTTCACAACTCGTCTACAAGCACAGAGGTGCTTGACTCTGGTAACGTTATTTACATGTGGCAAGGGCAGCATATTTCTCCAGCAACTTCTTTAGGGTTTGGCTAGGACCACTGTAAGAGACCATTCTCTGCACTAAAGAGTCACAAGCATGTTTTTACAATGACAATGATTGCCACCTTTCATGACACTTTTAAAGCCATCTGTGTTGAAAATCGTGGGCATGTCTCTAAGCAGCCATGTCTCAACACAGAGGATACTTCTCCAAAGCTCATCCATACCAGAGACATGAACTCTCTTCAGCAAGATCACAGCCTCCAACATCTTTCAAGCAATTCCATCACATAAACCAAGCCGTTTGGGCTAGTGTAATTGTTTCTATCATTTAGTTTACCTTGCCTTGTGTCTGTTTATGTGACTGTACAGTCATTGTCACACCCACCATGTGTGTGTGTCGCCCTGTCATTTATGCCATTCATATATGTGTTTTATGTGTAAGTTGAATCACAGCAAACGTTCCTGCATATAGAGCATGTGTGCTGCAATATTCCACACACCACAATTATGTCTGTCATCCTTTTAAGAACGCACTTGTCTACCAACTTTTACTCCAGTGCAAACCACAATATAGCAAATTGCACATGTTTAATCATTTATTAAGCTGATTAGTCTTTGCAATACATTATTCTTATCATTCTTCCGTCATGCAGCTAGGCTACTTCCGTTATGCTTTCCATTCCACAATCTATAGTCTTAAAGAATTCAAATTCCTGCCGCGCGACATTCAGAGTCGCCTGCTTCACAACTCGTCTACAAGCACAGAGGTGCTTGACTCTGGTAACGTTATTTACATGTGGCAAGGGCAGCATATTTCTCCAGCAACTTCTTTAGGGTTTGGCTAGGACCACTGTAAGAGACCATTCTCTGCACTAAAGAGTCACAAGCATGTTTTTACAATGACAATGATTGCCACCTTTCATGACACTTTTAAAGCCATCTGTGTTGAAAATCGTGGGCATGTCTCTAAGCAGCCATGTCTCAACACAGAGGATACTTCTCCAAAGCTCATCCATACCAGAGACATGAACTCTCTTCAGCAAGATCACAGCCTCCAACATCTTTCAAGCAATTCCATCACATAAACCAAGCCGTTTGGGCTAGTGTAATTGTTTCTATCATTTAGTTTACCTTGCCTTGTGTCTGTTTATGTGACTGTACAGTCATTGTCACACCCACCATGTGTGTGTGTCGCCCTGTCATTTATGCCATTCATATATGTGTTTTATGTGTAAGTTGAATCACAGCAAACGTTCCTGCATATAGAGCATGTGTGCTGCAATATTCCACACACCACAATTATGTCTGTCATCCTTTTAAGAACGCACTTGTCTACCAACTTTTACTCCAGTGCAAACCACAATATAGCAAATTGCACATGTTTAATCATTTATTAAGCTGATTAGTCTTTGCAATACATTATTCTTATCATTCTTCCGTCATGCAGCTAGGCTACTTCCGTTATGCTTTCCATTCCACAATCTATAGTCTTAAAGAATTCAAATTCCTGCCGCGCGACATTCAGAGTCGCCTGCTTCACAACTCGTCTACAAGCACAGAGGTGCTTGACTCTGGTAACGTTATTTACATGTGGCAAGGGCAGCATATTTCTCCAGCAACTTCTTTAGGGTTTGGCTAGGACCACTGTAAGAGACCATTCTCTGCACTAAAGAGTCACAAGCATGTTTTTACAATGACAATGATTGCCACCTTTCATGACACTTTTAAAGCCATCTGTGTTGAAAATCGTGGGCATGTCTCTAAGCAGCCATGTCTCAACACAGAGGATACTTCTCCAAAGCTCATCCATACCAGAGACATGAACTCTCTTCAGCAAGATCACAGCCTCCAACATCTTTCAAGCAATTCCATCACATAAACCAAGCCGTTTGGGCTAGTGTAATTGTTTCTATCATTTAGTTTACCTTGCCTTGTGTCTGTTTATGTGACTGTACAGTCATTGTCACACCCACCATGTGTGTGTGTCGCCCTGTCATTTATGCCATTCATATATGTGTTTTATGTGTAAGTTGAATCACAGCAAACGTTCCTGCATATAGAGCATGTGTGCTGCAATATTCCACACACCACAATTATGTCTGTCATCCTTTTAAGAACGCACTTGTCTACCAACTTTTACTCCAGTGCAAACCACAATATAGCAAATTGCACATGTTTAATCATTTATTAAGCTGATTAGTCTTTGCAATACATTATTCTTATCATTCTTCCGTCATGCAGCTAGGCTACTTCCGTTATGCTTTCCATTCCACAATCTATAGTCTTAAAGAATTCAAATTCCTGCCGCGCGACATTCAGAGTCGCCTGCTTCACAACTCGTCTACAAGCACAGAGGTGCTTGACTCTGGTAACGTTATTTACATGTGGCAAGGGCAGCATATTTCTCCAGCAACTTCTTTAGGGTTTGGCTAGGACCACTGTAAGAGACCATTCTCTGCACTAAAGAGTCACAAGCATGTTTTTACAATGACAATGATTGCCACCTTTCATGACACTTTTAAAGCCATCTGTGTTGAAAATCGTGGGCATGTCTCTAAGCAGCCATGTCTCAACACAGAGGATACTTCTCCAAAGCTCATCCATACCAGAGACATGAACTCTCTTCAGCAAGATCACAGCCTCCAACATCTTTCAAGCAATTCCATCACATAAACCAAGCCGTTTGGGCTAGTGTAATTGTTTCTATCATTTAGTTTACCTTGCCTTGTGTCTGTTTATGTGACTGTACAGTCATTGTCACACCCACCATGTGTGTGTGTCGCCCTGTCATTTATGCCATTCATATATGTGTTTTATGTGTAAGTTGAATCACAGCAAACGTTCCTGCATATAGAGCATGTGTGCTGCAATATTCCACACACCACAATTATGTCTGTCATCCTTTTAAGAACGCACTTGTCTACCAACTTTTACTCCAGTGCAAACCACAATATAGCAAATTGCACATGTTTAATCATTTATTAAGCTGATTAGTCTTTGCAATACATTATTCTTATCATTCTTCCGTCATGCAGCTAGGCTACTTCCGTTATGCTTTCCATTCCACAATCTATAGTCTTAAAGAATTCAAATTCCTGCCGCGCGACATTCAGAGTCGCCTGCTTCACAACTCGTCTACAAGCACAGAGGTGCTTGACTCTGGTAACGTTATTTACATGTGGCAAGGGCAGCATATTTCTCCAGCAACTTCTTTAGGGTTTGGCTAGGACCACTGTAAGAGACCATTCTCTGCACTAAAGAGTCACAAGCATGTTTTTACAATGACAATGATTGCCACCTTTCATGACACTTTTAAAGCCATCTGTGTTGAAAATCGTGGGCATGTCTCTAAGCAGCCATGTCTCAACACAGAGGATACTTCTCCAAAGCTCATCCATACCAGAGACATGAACTCTCTTCAGCAAGATCACAGCCTCCAACATCTTTCAAGCAATTCCATCACATAAACCAAGCCGTTTGGGCTAGTGTAATTGTTTCTATCATTTAGTTTACCTTGCCTTGTGTCTGTTTATGTGACTGTACAGTCATTGTCACACCCACCATGTGTGTGTGTCGCCCTGTCATTTATGCCATTCATATATGTGTTTTATGTGTAAGTTGAATCACAGCAAACGTTCCTGCATATAGAGCATGTGTGCTGCAATATTCCACACACCACAATTATGTCTGTCATCCTTTTAAGAACGCACTTGTCTACCAACTTTTACTCCAGTGCAAACCACAATATAGCAAATTGCACATGTTTAATCATTTATTAAGCTGATTAGTCTTTGCAATACATTATTCTTATCATTCTTCCGTCATGCAGCTAGGCTACTTCCGTTATGCTTTCCATTCCACAATCTATAGTCTTAAAGAATTCAAATTCCTGCCGCGCGACATTCAGAGTCGCCTGCTTCACAACTCGTCTACAAGCACAGAGGTGCTTGACTCTGGTAACGTTATTTACATGTGGCAAGGGCAGCATATTTCTCCAGCAACTTCTTTAGGGTTTGGCTAGGACCACTGTAAGAGACCATTCTCTGCACTAAAGAGTCACAAGCATGTTTTTACAATGACAATGATTGCCACCTTTCATGACACTTTTAAAGCCATCTGTGTTGAAAATCGTGGGCATGTCTCTAAGCAGCCATGTGTCAACACAGAGGATACTTCTCCAAAGCTCATCCATACCAGAGACATGAACTCTCTTCAGCAAGATCACAGCCTCCAACATCTTTCAAGCAATTCCATCACATAAACCAAGCCGTTTGGGCTAGTGTAATTGTTTCTATCATTTAGTTTACCTTGCCTTGTGTCTGTTTATGTGACTGTACAGTCATTGTCACACCCACCATGTGTGTGTGTCACCCTGTCATTTATGCCATTCATATATGTGTTTTATGTGTAAGTTGAATCACAGCAAACGTTCCTGCATATAGAGCATGTGTGCTGCAATATTCCACACACCACAATTATGTCTGTCATCCTTTTAAGAACGCACTTGTCTACCAACTTTTACTCCAGTGCAAACCACAATATAGCAAATTGCACATGTTTAATCATTTATTAAGCTGATTAGTCTTTGCAATACATTATTCTTATCATTCTTCCGTCATGCAGCTAGGCTACTTCCGTTATGCTTTCCATTCCACAATCTATAGTCTTAAAGAATTCAAATTCCTGCCACGCGACATTCAGAGTCGCCTGATTCACAACTCGTCTACAAGCACAGAGGTGCTTGACTCTGGTAACGTTATTTACATGTGGCAAGGGCAGCATATTTCTCCAGCAACTTCTTTAGGGTTTGGCTAGGACCACTGTAAGAGACCATTCTCTGCACTAAAGAGTCACAAGCATGTTTTTACAATGACAATGATTGCCACCTTTCATGACACTTTTAAAGCCATCTGTGTTGAAAATCGTGGGCATGTCTCTAAGCAGCCATGTCTCAACACAGAGGATACTTCTCCAAAGCTCATCCATACCAGAGACATGAACTCTCTTCAGCAAGATCACAGCCTCCAACATCTTTCAAGCAATTCCATCACATAAACCAAGCCGTTTGGGCTAGTGTAATTGTTTCTATCATTTAGTTTACCTTGCCTTGTGTCTGTTTATGTGACTGTACAGTCATTGTCACACCCACCATGTGTGTGTGTCGCCCTGTCATTTATGCCATTCATATATGTGTTTTATGTGTAAGTTGAATCACAGCAAACGTTCCTGCATATAGAGCATGTGTGCTGCAATATTCCACACACCACAATTATGTCTGTCATCCTTTTAAGAACGCACTTGTCTACCAACTTTTACTCCAGTGCAAACCACAATATAGCAAATTGCACATGTTTAATCATTTATTAAGCTGATTAGTCTTTGCAATACATTATTCTTATCATTCTTCCGTCATGCAGCTAGGCTACTTCCGTTATGCTTTCCATTCCACAATCTATAGTCTTAAAGAATTCAAATTCCTGCCGCGCGACATTCAGAGTCGCCTGCTTCACAACTCGTCTACAAGCACAGAGGTGCTTGACTCTGGTAACGTTATTTACATGTGGCAAGGGCAGCATATTTCTCCAGCAACTTCTTTAGGGTTTGGCTAGGACCACTGTAAGAGACCATTCTCTGCACTAAAGAGTCACAAGCATGTTTTTACAATGACAATGATTGCCACCTTTCATGACACTTTTAAAGCCATCTGTGTTGAAAATCGTGGGCATGTCTCTAAGCAGCCATGTCTCAACACAGAGGATACTTCTCCAAAGCTCATCCATACCAGAGACATGAACTCTCTTCAGCAAGATCACAGCCTCCAACATCTTTCAAGCAATTCCATCACATAAACCAAGCCGTTTGGGCTAGTGTAATTGTTTCTATCATTTAGTTTACCTTGCCTTGTGTCTGTTTATGTGACTGTACAGTCATTGTCACACCCACCATGTGTGTGTGTCGCCCTGTCATTTATGCCATTCATATATGTGTTTCATGTGTAAGTTGAATCACAGCAAACGTTCCTGCATATAGAGCATGTGTGCTGCAATATTCCACACACCACAATTATGTCTGTCATCCTTTTAAGAACGCACTTGTCTACCAACTTTTACTCCAGTGCAAACCACAATATAGCAAATTGCACATGTTTAATCATTTATTAAGCTGATTAGTCTTTGCAATACATTATTCTTATCATTCTTCCGTCATGCAGCTAGGCTACTTCCGTTATGCTTTCCATTCCACAATCTATAGTCTTAAAGAATTCAAATTCCTGCCGCGCGACATTCAGAGTCGCCTGCTTCACAACTCGTCTACAAGCACAGAGGTGCTTGACTCTGGTAACGTTATTTACATGTGGCAAGGGCAGCATATTTCTCCAGCAACTTCTTTAGGGTTTGGCTAGGACCACTGTAAGAGACCATTCTCTGCACTAAAGAGTCACAAGCATGTTTTTACAATGACAATGATTGCCACCTTTCATGACACTTTTAAAGCCATCTGTGTTGAAAATCGTGGGCATGTCTCTAAGCAGCCATGTCTCAACACAGAGGATACTTCTCCAAAGCTCATCCATACCAGAGACATGAACTCTCTTCAGCAAGATCACAGCCTCCAACATCTTTCAAGCAATTCCATCACATAAACCAAGCCGTTTGGGCTAGTGTAATTGTTTCTATCATTTAGTTTACCTTGCCTTGTGTCTGTTTATGTGACTGTACAGTCATTGTCACACCCACCATGTGTGTGTGTCGCCCTGTCATTTATGCCATTCATATATGTGTTTTATGTGTAAGTTGAATCACAGCAAACGTTCCTGCATATAGAGCATGTGTGCTGCAATATTCCACACACCACAATTATGTCTGTCATCCTTTTAAGAACGCACTTGTCTACCAACTTTTACTCCAGTGCAAACCACAATATAGCAAATTGCACATGTTTAATCATTTATTAAGCTGATTAGTCTTTGCAATACATTATTCTTATCATTCTTCCGTCATGCAGCTAGGCTACTTCCGTTATGCTTTCCATTCCACAATCTATAGTCTTAAAGAATTCAAATTCCTGCCGCGCGACATTCAGAGTCGCCTGCTTCACAACTCGTCTACAAGCACAGAGGTGCTTGACTCTGGTAACGTTATTTACATGTGGCAAGGGCAGCATATTTCTCCAGCAACTTCTTTAGGGTTTGGCTAGGACCACTGTAAGAGACCATTCTCTGCACTAAAGAGTCACAAGCATGTTTTTACAATGACAATGATTGCCACCTTTCATGACACTTTTAAAGCCATCTGTGTTGAAAATCGTGGGCATGTCTCTAAGCAGCCATGTCTCAACACAGAGGATACTTCTCCAAAGCTCATCCATACCAGAGACATGAACTCTCTTCAGCAAGATCACAGCCTCCAACATCTTTCAAGCAATTCCATCACATAAACCAAGCCGTTTGGGCTAGTGTAATTGTTTCTATCATTTAGTTTACCTTGCCTTGTGTCTGTTTATGTGACTGTACAGTCATTGTCACACCCACCATGTGTGTGTGTCGCCCTGTCATTTATGCCATTCATATATGTGTTTTATGTGTAAGTTGAATCACAGCAAACGTTCCTGCATATAGAGCATGTGTGCTGCAATATTCCACACACCACAATTATGTCTGTCATCCTTTTAAGAACGCACTTGTCTACCAACTTTTACTCCAGTGCAAACCACAATATAGCAAATTGCACATGTTTAATCATTTATTAAGCTGATTAGTCTTTGCAATACATTATTCTTATCATTCTTCCGTCATGCAGCTAGGCTACTTCCGTTATGCTTTCCATTCCACAATCTATAGTCTTAAAGAATTCAAATTCCTGCCGCGCGACATTCAGAGTCGCCTGCTTCACAACTCGTCTACAAGCACAGAGGTGCTTGACTCTGGTAACGTTATTTACATGTGGCAAGGGCAGCATATTTCTCCAGCAACTTCTTTAGGGTTTGGCTAGGACCACTGTAAGAGACCATTCTCTGCACTAAAGAGTCACAAGCATGTTTTTACAATGACAATGATTGCCACCTTTCATGACACTTTTAAAGCCATCTGTGTTGAAAATCGTGGGCATGTCTCTAAGCAGCCATGTCTCAACACAGAGGATACTTCTCCAAAGCTCATCCATACCAGAGACATGAACTCTCTTCAGCAAGATCACAGCCTCCAACATCTTTCAAGCAATTCCATCACATAAACCAAGCCGTTTGGGCTAGTGTAATTGTTTCTATCATTTAGTTTACCTTGCCTTGTGTCTGTTTATGTGACTGTACAGTCATTGTCACACCCACCATGTGTGTGTGTCGCCCTGTCATTTATGCCATTCATATATGTGTTTTATGTGTAAGTTGAATCACAGCAAACGTTCCTGCATATAGAGCATGTGTGCTGCAATATTCCACACACCACAATTATGTCTGTCATCCTTTTAAGAACGCACTTGTCTACCAACTTTTACTCCAGTGCAAACCACAATATAGCAAATTGCACATGTTTAATCATTTATTAAGCTGATTAGTCTTTGCAATACATTATTCTTATCATTCTTCCGTCATGCAGCTAGGCTACTTCCGTTATGCTTTCCATTCCACAATCTATAGTCTTAAAGAATTCAAATTCCTGCCGCGCGACATTCAGAGTCGCCTGCTTCACAACTCGTCTACAAGCACAGAGGTGCTTGACTCTGGTAACGTTATTTACATGTGGCAAGGGCAGCATATTTCTCCAGCAACTTCTTTAGGGTTTGGCTAGGACCACTGTAAGAGACCATTCTCTGCACTAAAGAGTCACAAGCATGTTTTTACAATGACAATGATTGCCACCTTTCATGACACTTTTAAAGCCATCTGTGTTGAAAATCGTGGGCATGTCTCTAAGCAGCCATGTCTCAACACAGAGGATACTTCTCCAAAGCTCATCCATACCAGAGACATGAACTCTCTTCAGCAAGATCACAGCCTCCAACATCTTTCAAGCAATTCCATCACATAAACCAAGCCGTTTGGGCTAGTGTAATTGTTTCTATCATTTAGTTTACCTTGCCTTGTGTCTGTTTATGTGACTGTACAGTCATTGTCACACCCACCATGTGTGTGTGTCGCCCTGTCATTTATGCCATTCATATATGTGTTTTATGTGTAAGTTGAATCACAGCAAACGTTCCTGCATATAGAGCATGTGTGCTGCAATATTCCACACACCACAATTATGTCTGTCATCCTTTTAAGAACGCACTTGTCTACCAACTTTTACTCCAGTGCAAACCACAATATAGCAAATTGCACATGTTTAATCATTTATTAAGCTGATTAGTCTTTGCAATACATTATTCTTATCATTCTTCCGTCATGCAGCTAGGCTACTTCCGTTATGCTTTCCATTCCACAATCTATAGTCTTAAAGAATTCAAATTCCTGCCGCGCGACATTCAGAGTCGCCTGCTTCACAACTCGTCTACAAGCACAGAGGTGCTTGACTCTGGTAACGTTATTTACATGTGGCAAGGGCAGCATATTTCTCCAGCAACTTCTTTAGGGTTTGGCTAGGACCACTGTAAGAGACCATTCTCTGCACTAAAGAGTCACAAGCATGTTTTTACAATGACAATGATTGCCACCTTTCATGACACTTTTAAAGCCATCTGTGTTGAAAATCGTGGGCATGTCTCTAAGCAGCCATGTCTCAACACAGAGGATACTTCTCCAAAGCTCATCCATACCAGAGACATGAACTCTCTTCAGCAAGATCACAGCCTCCAACATCTTTCAAGCAATTCCATCACATAAACCAAGCCGTTTGGGCTAGTGTAATTGTTTCTATCATTTAGTTTACCTTGCCTTGTGTCTGTTTATGTGACTGTACAGTCATTGTCACACCCACCATGTGTGTGTGTCGCCCTGTCATTTATGCCATTCATATATGTGTTTTATGTGTAAGTTGAATCACAGCAAACGTTCCTGCATATAGAGCATGTGTGCTGCAATATTCCACACACCACAATTATGTCTGTCATCCTTTTAAGAACGCACTTGTCTACCAACTTTTACTCCAGTGCAAACCACAATATAGCAAATTGCACATGTTTAATCATTTATTAAGCTGATTAGTCTTTGCAATACATTATTCTTATCATTCTTCCGTCATGCAGCTAGGCTACTTCCGTTATGCTTTCCATTCCACAATCTATAGTCTTAAAGAATTCAAATTCCTGCCGCGCGACATTCAGAGTCGCCTGCTTCACAACTCGTCTACAAGCACAGAGGTGCTTGACTCTGGTAACGTTATTTACATGTGGCAAGGGCAGCATATTTCTCCAGCAACTTCTTTAGGGTTTGGCTAGGACCACTGTAAGAGACCATTCTCTGCACTAAAGAGGCACAAGCATGTTTTTACAATGACAATGATTGCCACCTTTCATGACACTTTTAAAGCCATCTGTGTTGAAAATCGTGGGCATGTCTCTAAGCAGCCATGTCTCAACACAGAGGATACTTCTCCAAAGCTCATCCATACCAGAGACATGAACTCTCTTCAGCAAGATCACAGCCTCCAACATCTTTCAAGCAATTCCATCACATAAACCAAGCCGTTTGGGCTAGTGTAATTGTTTCTATCATTTAGTTTACCTTGCCTTGTGTCTGTTTATGTGACTGTACAGTCATTGTCACACCCACCATGTGTGTGTGTCGCCCTGTCATTTATGCCATTCATATATGTGTTTTATGTGTAAGTTGAATCACAGCAAACGTTCCTGCATATAGAGCATGTGTGCTGCAATATTCCACACACCACAATTATGTCTGTCATCCTTTTAAGAACGCACTTGTCTACCAACTTTTACTCCAGTGCAAACCACAATATAGCAAATTGCACATGTTTAATCATTTATTAAGCTGATTAGTCTTTGCAATACATTATTCTTATCATTCTTCCGTCATGCAGCTAGGCTACTTCCGTTATGCTTTCCATTCCACAATCTATAGTCTTAAAGAATTCAAATTCCTGCCGCGCGACATTCAGAGTCGCCTGCTTCACAACTCGTCTACAAGCACAGAGGTGCTTGACTCTGGTAACGTTATTTACATGTGGCAAGGGCAGCATATTTCTCCAGCAACTTCTTTAGGGTTTGGCTAGGACCACTGTAAGAGACCATTCTCTGCACTAAAGAGTCACAAGCATGTTTTTACAATGACAATGATTGCCACCTTTCATGACACTTTTAAAGCCATCTGTGTTGAAAATCGTGGGCATGTCTCTAAGCAGCCATGTCTCAACACAGAGGATACTTCTCCAAAGCTCATCCATACCAGAGACATGAACTCTCTTCAGCAAGATCACAGCCTCCAACATCTTTCAAGCAATTCCATCACATAAACCAAGCCGTTTGGGCTAGTGTAATTGTTTCTATCATTTAGTTTACCTTGCCTTGTGTCTGTTTATGTGACTGTACAGTCATTGTCACACCCACCATGTGTGTGTGTCGCCCTGTCATTTATGCCATTCATATATGTGTTTTATGTGTAAGTTGAATCACAGCAAACGTTCCTGCATATAGAGCATGTGTGCTGCAATATTCCACACACCACAATTATGTCTGTCATCCTTTTAAGAACGCACTTGTCTACCAACTTTTACTCCAGTGCAAACCACAATATAGCAAATTGCACATGTTTAATCATTTATTAAGCTGATTAGTCTTTGCAATACATTATTCTTATCATTCTTCCGTCATGCAGCTAGGCTACTTCCGTTATGCTTTCCATTCCACAATCTATAGTCTTAAAGAATTCAAATTCCTGCCGCGCGACATTCAGAGTCGCCTGCTTCACAACTCGTCTACAAGCACAGAGGTGCTTGACTCTGGTAACGTTATTTACATGTGGCAAGGGCAGCATATTTCTCCAGCAACTTCTTTAGGGTTTGGCTAGGACCACTGTAAGAGACCATTCTCTGCACTAAAGAGTCACAAGCATGTTTTTACAATGACAATGATTGCCACCTTTCATGACACTTTTAAAGCCATCTGTGTTGAAAATCGTGGGCATGTCTCTAAGCAGCCATGTCTCAACACAGAGGATACTTCTCCAAAGCTCATCCATACCAGAGACATGAACTCTCTTCAGCAAGATCACAGCCTCCAACATCTTTCAAGCAATTCCATCACATAAACCAAGCCGTTTGGGCTAGTGTAATTGTTTCTATCATTTAGTTTACCTTGCCTTGTGTCTGTTTATGTGACTGTACAGTCATTGTCACACCCACCATGTGTGTGTGTCGCCCTGTCATTTATGCCATTCATATATGTGTTTTATGTGTAAGTTGAATCACAGCAAACGTTCCTGCATATAGAGCATGTGTGCTGCAATATTCCACACACCACAATTATGTCTGTCATCCTTTTAAGAACGCACTTGTCTACCAACTTTTACTCCAGTGCAAACCACAATATAGCAAATTGCACATGTTTAATCATTTATTAAGCTGATTAGTCTTTGCAATACATTATTCTTATCATTCTTCCGTCATGCAGCTAGGCTACTTCCGTTATGCTTTCCATTCCACAATCTATAGTCTTAAAGAATTCAAATTCCTGCCGCGCGACATTCAGAGTCGCCTGCTTCACAACTCGTCTACAAGCACAGAGGTGCTTGACTCTGGTAACGTTATTTACATGTGGCAAGGGCAGCATATTTCTCCAGCAACTTCTTTAGGGTTTGGCTAGGACCACTGTAAGAGACCATTCTCTGCACTAAAGAGTCACAAGCATGTTTTTACAATGACAATGATTGCCACCTTTCATGACACTTTTAAAGCCATCTGTGTTGAAAATCGTGGGCATGTCTCTAAGCAGCCATGTCTCAACACAGAGGATACTTCTCCAAAGCTCATCCATACCAGAGACATGAACTCTCTTCAGCAAGATCACAGCCTCCAACATCTTTCAAGCAATTCCATCACATAAACCAAGCCGTTTGGGCTAGTGTAATTGTTTCTATCATTTAGTTTACCTTGCCTTGTGTCTGTTTATGTGACTGTACAGTCATTGTCACACCCACCATGTGTGTGTGTCGCCCTGTCATTTATGCCATTCATATATGTGTTTTATGTGTAAGTTGAATCACAGCAAACGTTCCTGCATATAGAGCATGTGTGCTGCAATATTCCACACACCACAATTATGTCTGTCATCCTTTTAAGAACGCACTTGTCTACCAACTTTTACTCCAGTGCAAACCACAATATAGCAAATTGCACATGTTTAATCATTTATTAAGCTGATTAGTCTTTGCAATACATTATTCCAGAGGTGGGACCAAGTCAGTGTTTTGCAAGTCTCAAGTAAGTCCAAGTCTTTATACCTCAAGTCCCGAGTCAAGTCTCAAGCAAAGACACTCAAGTCAAGTCAAGTCTCGAGTCAAGACAGGCAATAGTCAAGTCAAGTCCCAAGTCTGAAACCTTCAATTTCAAGTCCTTTCGAGTCTTTTTTTTTTTTTTTTTTACCAATGTTGCAGGTATATTTTAAATGTAAATAATAGACATGCGTTCTTTTTTAAATCTGTATTCTCCTCAAATCTTGATAAAACATGTGCAACTGAAAACACGAAGTATAAAAAAAAATTAAAATTACACCTCTTTATTGCACAGTTCAATTTGTTAAACTTAGCTGCAAAAATATTCATACTTTAAACTACAATTTTCCAGAAATAAATATTCTGTGAAAAAGTCATAAGTAGAACTCCATGTTCAAATAAAAAGTGCTGATATTTTCACAGTACAATACAAAGAACCATAACAGCATTTTCCCTCTCTTCTCTTATCTGGTTTCTTGGAGAACATGAGTGACACAAGACAAACAAATATAAGAACTGAAGAATTAACAGGAATCTGCAACTTTAGACATTTCAGTAAACTATTCTGCATTGCATTTGCTGGCCAAAAGTCTGTATGTCATTTGTGCACGATGAATGATGTCCCCATAGCTGAAAACTCGCTCCACTTTTGTCAATATATTTTTTTCTCGACGTAGATGTCTTCAAATACACAATCCATGCTGAGATAGAACTGGATATTATGATGGTGACAGAGAGAGGCTCTCTTCCCCGAGTTCAGATACAGAACCCAGGGTTGCCAACTCTCACGCATTGAGAGTGAGACACACGCATTTGACCGTCTTCACACGCTCTCACGCCACACATCCGATTTCTCACGCCGGAAAAAATCTAGTTTATTTACCTCTGATCCACATCTATGATTCAATGAGTTACTAGTTCGCTCTGGCACCAACCACTGGCGATCGATCGATCGCGATATAATACTTAATTTGTGTCCATTTTACACCCCGCCCGGTAAAAATTTACGTTCGCCAACCCCCCATTTGATTGGTTGTGCTGCAGCTCATGCACACACACGCGTACAGAGTATGGAAAAGCAGAGGACTGGTCTGCGTCAGAAGGACGGAAATGAAATTAATGGGGCGCACTTTATAAATATTAATATGCGTTTTAAAAATTAGATTTGGGGTAAAAAAAATCAAGTCTTTGCAAGTAAACAGGTTCAAGTCCAATTCAAGTACCAAGTTATTGGTGTAAAAGTCCAAGTCAAGTCTAAGTCTCTGAATATTTTTTCAAGTCAAGTCTAAAGTCTTAATATTAATGACTCGAGTCTGACTCGAGTCCAAGTCATGTGACTCGAGTCCCCACCTCTGCATTATTCTTATCATTCTTCCGTCATGCAGCTAGGCTACTTCCGTTATGCTTTCCATTCCACAATCTATAGTCTTAAAGAATTCAAATTCCTGCCGCGCGACATTCAGAGTCGCCTGCTTCACAACTCGTCTACAAGCACAGAGGTGCTTGACTCTGGTAACGTTATTTACATGTGGCAAGGGCAGCATATTTCTCCAGCAACTTCTTTAGGGTTTGGCTAGGACCACTGTAAGAGACCATTCTCTGCACTAAAGAGTCACAAGCATGTTTTTACAATGACAATGATTGCCACCTTTCATGACACTTTTAAAGCCATCTGTGTTGAAAATCGTGGGCATGTCTCTAAGCAGCCATGTCTCAACACAGAGGATACTTCTCCAAAGCTCATCCATACCAGAGACATGAACTCTCTTCAGCAAGATCACAGCCTCCAACATCTTTCAAGCAATTCCATCACATAAACCAAGCCGTTTGGGCTAGTGTAATTGTTTCTATCATTTAGTTTACCTTGCCTTGTGTCTGTTTATGTGACTGTACAGTCATTGTCACACCCACCATGTGTGTGTGTCGCCCTGTCATTTATGCCATTCATATATGTGTTTTATGTGTAAGTTGAATCACAGCAAACGTTCCTGCATATAGAGCATGTGTGCTGCAATATTCCACACACCACAATTATGTCTGTCATCCTTTTAAGAACGCACTTGTCTACCAACTTTTACTCCAGTGCAAACCACAATATAGCAAATTGCACATGTTTAATCATTTATTAAGCTGATTAGTCTTTGCAATACATTATTCTTATCATTCTTCCGTCATGCAGCTAGGCTACTTCCGTTATGCTTTCCATTCCACAATCTATAGTCTTAAAGAATTCAAATTCCTGCCGCGCGACATTCAGAGTCGCCTGCTTCACAACTCGTCTACAAGCACAGAGGTGCTTGACTCTGGTAACGTTATTTACATGTGGCAAGGGCAGCATATTTCTCCAGCAACTTCTTTAGGGTTTGGCTAGGACCAGTGTAAGAGACCATTCTCTGCACTAAAGAGTCACAAGCATGTTTTTACAATGACAATGATTGCCACCTTTCATGACACTTTTAAAGCCATCTGTGTTGAAAATCGTGGGCATGTCTCTAAGCAGCCATGTCTCAACACAGAGGATACTTCTCCAAAGCTCATCCATACCAGAGACATGAACGCTCTTCAGCAAGATCACAGCCTCCAACATCTTTCAAGCAATTCCATCACATAAACCAAGCCGTTTGGGCTAGTGTAATTGTTTCTATCATTTAGTTTACCTTGCCTTGTGTCTGTTTATGTGACTCTACAGTCATTGTCACACCCACCATGTGTGTGTGTGTGTGTGTGTGTGTCGCACTGTCATTTATGCCATTCATATATGTGTTTTATGTGTAAGTTGAATCACAGCAAACGTTCCTGCATATAGAGCATGTGTGCTGCAATATTCCACACACCACAATTATGTCTGTCATCTTTTTAAGAACGCACTTGTCTACCAACTTTTACTCCAGTGCAAACCACAATATAGCAAATTGCACATGTTTAATCATTTATTAAGCTGATTAGTCTTTGCAATACATTATTCTTATCATTCTTCCGTCATGCAGCTAGGCTACTTCCGTTATGCTTTCCATTCCACAATCTATAGTCTTAAAGAATTCAAATTCCTGCCGCGCGACATTCAGAGTCGCCTGCTTCACAACTCGTCTACAAGCACAGAGGTGCTTGACTCTGGTAACGTTATTTACATGTGGCAAGGGCAGCATATTTCTCCAGCAACTTCTTTAGGGTTTGGCTAGGACCACTGTAAGAGACCATTCTCTGCACTAAAGAGTCACAAGCATGTTTTTACAATGACAATGATTGCCACCTTTCATGACACTTTTAAAGCCATCTGTGTTGAAAATTGTGGGCATGTCTCTAAGCAGCCATGTCTCAACACAGAGGATACTTCTCCAAAGCTCATCCATACCAGAGACATGAACTCTCTTCAGCAAGATCACAGCCTCCAACATCTTTCAAGCAATTCCATCACATAAACCAAGCCGTTTGGGCTAGTGTAATTGTTTCTATCATTTAGTTTACCTTGCCTTGTGTCTGTTTATGTGACTGTACAGTCATTGTCACACCCACCATGTGTGTGTGTCACCCTGTCATTTATGCCATTCATATATGTGTTTTATGTGTAAGTTGAATCACAGCAAACGTTCCTGCATATAGAGCATGTGTGCTGCAATATTCCACACACCACAATTATGTCTGTCATCCTTTTAAGAACGCACTTGTCTACCAACTTTTACTCCAGTGCAAACCACAATATAGCAAATTGCACATGTTTAATCATTTATTAAGCTGATTAGTCTTTGCAATACATTATTCTTATCATTCTTCCGTCATGCAGCTAGGCTACTTCCGTTATGCTTTCCATTCCACAATCTATAGTCTTAAAGAATTCAAATTCCTGCCGCGCGACATTCAGAGTCGCCTGCTTCACAACTCGTCTACAAGCACAGAGGTGCTTGACTCTGGTAACGTTATTTACATGTGGCAAGGGCAGCATATTTCTCCAGCAACTTCTTTAGGGTTTGGCTAGGACCAGTGTAAGAGACCATTCTCTGCACTAAAGAGTCACAAGCATGTTTTTACAATGATAATGATTGCCACCTTTCATGACACTTTTAAAGCCATCTGTGTTGAAAATCGTGGGCATGTCTCTAAGCAGCCATGTCTCAACACAGAGGATACTTCTCCAAAGCTCATCCATACCAGAGACATGAACTCTCTTCAGCAAGATCACAGCCTCCAACATCTTTCAAGCAATTCCATCACATAAACCAAGCCGTTTGGGCTAGTGTAATTGTTTCTATCATTTAGTTTACCTTGCCTTGTGTCTGTTTATGTGACTGTACAGTCATTGTCACACCCACCATGTGTGTGTGTCGCCCTGTCATTTATGCCATTCATATATGTGTTTTATGTGTAAGTTGAATCACAGCAAACGTTCCTGCATATAGAGCATGTGTGCTGCAATATTCCACACACCACAATTATGTCTGTCATCCTTTTAAGAACGCACTTGTCTACCAACTTTTACTCCAGTGCAAACCACAATATAGCAAAATACACGTGGCAAGCCATACATGACCCATGAGTAGTCCATATACTGTTCACTAATCATATTACTTATTACATTATATCCAGTCATCTTACAACAGTCCTCAGGACACGTATACTTCAAAAAAGATAATAATTATCATTGGTCATTCTACAAAAAGAAGAAAATGTGAAATGTATTCTCACTATACCTGTTCAGAACAGTTGGTAGACGTCAAAACTCATTACAAAGGCACAAACTTTATTATAATGACAAACTTTAGAGGATAGAAAGTTACCACTATTTAATTTGTAAATGAACAAAAACGCACGAGTGGCGCTTTTGTTTGTATTTCTTTTGAATTTGTTGTGCCGTTGCCTTGGTAATATGCCTAAAGCCTAAGGGCACCGCCTCCTTTTGATTATTCTTTTTATAATCTACAAAATAAAACATTTCAGTCACATAAACACACATAGGGCAAGGTAAACTAAATGACACAAATAATTACACACATATTTAATCATTGTACATTATCATAACGAAATGCAGATCAATACCGAAGCCACGGGGGCTCATGGGTAAGTCGGGTAGTCCCCCATTCGACCGACGCAAATTACCCATAAAACCCGCCGCGGCTCCGGAATTGATATGTTTTACATTATAATTTATGTTGTACAAATATTATATACGTGTATAGTCGTTTGTATCATTTATTTTACTTTGCCTCATGTCTGTTTATGTGACTGTACAGTCGTTGTGACTCCCGCCATGTGTGTGTGTCGCCAGGGACTTACCGCCCTTCAAATATCTTTTATGGCTAATTTAAATAAAGGCGGAGTCATCACGTTTTCACCGCGTGTTCTGCTATTTTTCAGTCACTACAATCAAGTCCGTCTCCCTTTTCATTTGTAAATGAACTAAAACGCACGAGTGGCTCTTTTGTTTGTATTTCTTTTCTATTTGTTGTGCTGTTGCCTTGGTAATATGCCTAAAGCCAAAGGGCACCACCTCCTTTTCATTATTCTTTTTATAATCTACAAAATAAAACATTTCAGTCACATAAACACACATAGGGCAAGGTAAACTAAATGACACAAATAATTACACACATATTTAATCATTGTACATTATCATAACGAAATGCAGATCAATACCGAAGCCACGGGGGCTCATGGGTAAGTCGGGTAGTCCCCCATTCGACCGACGCAAATTACCCATAAAACCTGCCGCGGCTCCGGAATTGATATGTTTACATTATATTTATGTTGTACAAATATTATATACGTGTATAATTGTTTGTATCATTTAGTTTACTTTGCCTCGTGTCTGTTTATGTGACTGTACAGTCGTTGTGACTCCCGCCGTGTGTGTGTCGCCAGGGACTTACCGCCCTTCAAATATCTTTTATGGCTAATTTACATAAAGGCGGAGTCATCACGTTTTCACCGCGTGTTCTGCTATTTTTCAGTCACTACAATCAAGTCCGTCTCCTTTTTCATTTGTAAATGAACTAAAACGCACGAGTGGCTCTTTTTGTTTGTATTTCTTTTCTATTTGTTGTGCCGTTGCCTTGGTAATATGCCTAAAGCCAAAGGGCACCACCTCCTTTTCATTATTCTTTTTATAATCTACAAAATAAAACATTTCAGCCGCGGCTCCGGTATTGATGTGTTTTACATTATGGTTATATTCTACAATTATTAAATACGTGTATAATTGTTTCTATCATTTAGTTTACCTTGCCTTGTGTCTGTTTATGTGACTCTACAGTCATTGTCACACCCACCATGTGTGTGTGTGTGTGTGTGTGTGTGTCGCACTGTCATTTATGCCATTCATATATGTGTTTTATGTGTAAGTTGAATCACAGCAAACGTTCCTGCATATAGAGCATGTGTGCTGCAATATTCCACACACCACAATTATGTCTGTCATCTTTTTAAGAACGCACTTGTCTACCAACTTTTACTCCAGTGCAAACCACAATATAGCAAATTGCACATGTTTAATCATTTATTAAGCTGATTAGTCTTTGCAATACATTATTCTTATCATTCTTCCGTCATGCAGCTAGGCTACTTCCGTTATGCTTTCCATTCCACAATCTATAGTCTTAAAGAATTCAAATTCCTGCCGCGCGACATTCAGAGTCGCCTGCTTCACAACTCGTCTACAAGCACAGAGGTGCTTGACTCTGGTAACGTTATTTACATGTGGCAAGGGCAGCATATTTCTCCAGCAACTTCTTTAGGGTTTGGCTAGGACCACTGTAAGAGACCATTCTCTGCACTAAAGAGTCACAAGCATGTTTTTACAATGACAATGATTGCCACCTTTCATGACACTTTTAAAGCCATCTGTGTTGAAAATCGTGGGCATGTCTCTAAGCAGCCATGTCTCAACACAGAGGATACTTCTCCAAAGCTCATCCATACCAGAGACATGAACTCTCTTCAGCAAGATCACAGCCTCCAACATCTTTCAAGCAATTCCATCACATAAACCAAGCCGTTTGGGCTAGTGTAATTGTTTCTATCATTTAGTTTACCTTGCCTTGTGTCTGTTTATGTGACTGTACAGTCATTGTCACACCCACCATGTGTGTGTGTCGCCCTGTCATTTATGCCATTCATATATGTGTTTTATGTGTAAGTTGAATCACAGCAAACGTTCCTGCATATAGAGCATGTGTGCTGCAATATTCCACACACCACAATTATGTCTGTCATCCTTTTAAGAACGCACTTGTCTACCAACTTTTACTCCAGTGCAAACCACAATATAGCAAATTGCACATGTTTAATCATTTATTAAGCTGATTAGTCTTTGCAATACATTATTCTTATCATTCTTCCGTCATGCAGCTAGGCTACTTCCGTTATGCTTTCCATTCCACAATCTATAGTCTTAAAGAATTCAAATTCCTGCCGCGCGACATTCAGAGTCGCCTGCTTCACAACTCGTCTACAAGCACAGAGGTGCTTGACTCTGGTAACGTTATTTACATGTGGCAAGGGCAGCATATTTCTCCAGCAACTTCTTTAGGGTTTGGCTAGGACCACTGTAAGAGACCATTCTCTGCACTAAAGAGTCACAAGCATGTTTTTACAATGACAATGATTGCCACCTTTCATGACACTTTTAAAGCCATCTGTGTTGAAAATCGTGGGCATGTCTCTAAGCAGCCATGTCTCAACACAGAGGATACTTCTCCAAAGCTCATCCATACCAGAGACATGAACTCTCTTCAGCAAGATCACAGCCTCCAACATCTTTCAAGCAATTCCATCACATAAACCAAGCCGTTTGGGCTAGTGTAATTGTTTCTATCATTTAGTTTACCTTGCCTTGTGTCTGTTTATGTGACTGTACAGTCATTGTCACACCCACCATGTGTGTGTGTCGCCCTGTCATTTATGCCATTCATATATGTGTTTTATGTGTAAGTTGAATCACAGCAAACGTTCCTGCATATAGAGCATGTGTGCTGCAATATTCCACACACCACAATTATGTCTGTCATCCTTTTAAGAACGCACTTGTCTACCAACTTTTACTCCAGTGCAAACCACAATATAGCAAATTGCACATGTTTAATCATTTATTAAGCTGATTAGTCTTTGCAATACATTATTCTTATCATTCTTCCGTCATGCAGCTAGGCTACTTCCGTTATGCTTTCCATTCCACAATCTATAGTCTTAAAGAATTCAAATTCCTGCCGCGCGACATTCAGAGTCGCCTGCTTCACAACTCGTCTACAAGCACAGAGGTGCTTGACTCTGGTAACGTTATTTACATGTGGCAAGGGCAGCATATTTCTCCAGCAACTTCTTTAGGGTTTGGCTAGGACCACTGTAAGAGACCATTCTCTGCACTAAAGAGTCACAAGCATGTTTTTACAATGACAATGATTGCCACCTTTCATGACACTTTTAAAGCCATCTGTGTTGAAAATCGTGGGCATGTCTCTAAGCAGCCATGTCTCAACACAGAGGATACTTCTCCAAAGCTCATCCATACCAGAGACATGAACTCTCTTCAGCAAGATCACAGCCTCCAACATCTTTCAAGCAATTCCATCACATAAACCAAGCCGTTTGGGCTAGTGTAATTGTTTCTATCATTTAGTTTACCTTGCCTTGTGTCTGTTTATGTGACTGTACAGTCATTGTCACACCCACCATGTGTGTGTGTCACCCTGTCATTTATGCCATTCATATATGTGTTTTATGTGTAAGTTGAATCACAGCAAACGTTCCTGCATATAGAGCATGTGTGCTGCAATATTCCACACACCACAATTATGTCTGTCATCCTTTTAAGAACGCACTTGTCTACCAACTTTTACTCCAGTGCAAACCACAATATAGCAAATTGCACATGTTTAATCATTTATTAAGCTGATTAGTCTTTGCAATACATTATTCTTATCATTCTTCCGTCATGCAGCTAGGCTACTTCCGTTATGCTTTCCATTCCACAATCTATAGTCTTAAAGAATTCAAATTCCTGCCGCGCGACATTCAGAGTCGCCTGCTTCACAACTCGTCTACAAGCACAGAGGTGCTTGACTCTGGTAACGTTATTTACATGTGGCAAGGGCAGCATATTTCTCCAGCAAATTCTTTAGGGTTTGGCTAGGACCACTGTAAGAGACCATTCTCTGCACTAAAGAGTCACAAGCATGTTTTTACAATGACAATGATTGCCACCTTTCATGACACTTTTAAAGCCATCTGTGTTGAAAATCGTGGGCATGTCTCTAAGCAGCCATGTCTCAACACAGAGGATACTTCTCCAAAGCTCATCCATACCAGAGACATGAACTCTCTTCAGCAAGATCACAGCCTCCAACATCTTTCAAGCAATTCCATCACATAAACCAAGCCGTTTGGGCTAGTGTAATTGTTTCTATCATTTAGTTTACCTTGCCTTGTGTCTGTTTATGTGACTGTACAGTCATTGTCACACCCACCATGTGTGTGTGTGTCACCCTGTCATTTATGCCATTCATATATGTGTTTTATGTGTAAGTTGAATCACAGCAAACGTTCCTGCATATAGAGCATGTGTGCTGCAATATTCCACACACCACAATTATGTCTGTCATCCTTTTAAGAACGCACTTGTCTACCAACTTTTACTCCAGTGCAAACCACAATATAGCAAATTGCACATGTTTAATCATTTATTAAGCTGATTAGTCTTTGCAATACATTATTCCAGAGGTGGGACCAAGTCAGTGTTTTGCAAGTCTCAAGTAAGTCCAAGTCTTTATACCTCAAGTCCCGAGTCAAGTCTCAAGCAAAGACACTCAAGTCAAGTCAAGTCTCGAGTCAAGACAGGCAATAGTCAAGTCAAGTCCCAAGTCTGAAACCTTCAATTTCAAGTCCTTTCGAGTCTTTTTTTTTTTTTTTTTTACCAATGTTGCAGGTATATTTTAAATGTAAATAATAGACATGCGTTCTTTTTTAAATCTGTATTCTCCTCAAATCTTGATAAAACATGTGCAACTGAAAACACGAAGTATAAAAAAAAATTAAAATTACACCTCTTTATTGCACAGTTCAATTTGTTAAACTTAGCTGCAAAAATATTCATACTTTAAACTACAATTTTCCAGAAATAAATATTCTGTGAAAAAGTCATAAGTAGAACTCCATGTTCAAATAAAAAGTGCTGATATTTTCACAGTACAATACAAAGAACCATAACAGCATTTTCCCTCTCTTCTCTTATCTGGTTTCTTGGAGAACATGAGTGACACAAGACAAACAAATATAAGAACTGAAGAATTAACAGGAATCTGCAACTTTAGACATTTCAGTAAACTATTCTGCATTGCATTTGCTGGCCAAAAGTCTGTATGTCATTTGTGCACGATGAATGATGTCCCCATAGCTGAAAACTCGCTCCACTTTTGTCAATATATTTTTTTCTCGACGTAGATGTCTTCAAATACACAATCCATGCTGAGATAGAACTGGATATTATGATGGTGACAGAGAGAGGCTCTCTTCCCCGAGTTCAGATACAGAACCCAGGGTTGCCAACTCTCACGCATTGAGAGTGAGACACACGCATTTGACCGTCTTCACACGCTCTCACGCCACACATCCGATTTCTCACGCCGGAAAAAATCTAGTTTATTTACCTCTGATCCACATCTATGATTCAATGAGTTACTAGTTCGCTCTGGCACCAACCACTGGCGATCGATCGATCGCGATATAATACTTAATTTGTGTCCATTTTACACCCCGCCCGGTAAAAATTTACGTTCGCCAACCCCCCATTTGATTGGTTGTGCTGCAGCTCATGCACACACACGCGTACAGAGTATGGAAAAGCAGAGGACTGGTCTGCGTCAGAAGGACGGAAATGAAATTAATGGGGCGCACTTTATAAATATTAATATGCGTTTTAAAAATTAGATTTGGGGTAAAAAAAATCAAGTCTTTGCAAGTAAACAGGTTCAAGTCCAATTCAAGTACCAAGTTATTGGTGTAAAAGTCCAAGTCAAGTCTAAGTCTCTGAATATTTTTTCAAGTCAAGTCTAAAGTCTTAATATTAATGACTCGAGTCTGACTCGAGTCCAAGTCATGTGACTCGAGTCCCCACCTCTGCATTATTCTTATCATTCTTCCGTCATGCAGCTAGGCTACTTCCGTTATGCTTTCCATTCCACAATCTATAGTCTTAAAGAATTCAAATTCCTGCCGCGCGACATTCAGAGTCGCCTGCTTCACAACTCGTCTACAAGCACAGAGGTGCTTGACTCTGGTAACGTTATTTACATGTGGCAAGGGCAGCATATTTCTCCAGCAACTTCTTTAGGGTTTGGCTAGGACCACTGTAAGAGACCATTCTCTGCACTAAAGAGTCACAAGCATGTTTTTACAATGACAATGATTGCCACCTTTCATGACACTTTTAAAGCCATCTGTGTTGAAAATCGTGGGCATGTCTCTAAGCAGCCATGTCTCAACACAGAGGATACTTCTCCAAAGCTCATCCATACCAGAGACATGAACTCTCTTCAGCAAGATCACAGCCTCCAACATCTTTCAAGCAATTCCATCACATAAACCAAGCCGTTTGGGCTAGTGTAATTGTTTCTATCATTTAGTTTACCTTGCCTTGTGTCTGTTTATGTGACTGTACAGTCATTGTCACACCCACCATGTGTGTGTGTCGCCCTGTCATTTATGCCATTCATATATGTGTTTTATGTGTAAGTTGAATCACAGCAAACGTTCCTGCATATAGAGCATGTGTGCTGCAATATTCCACACACCACAATTATGTCTGTCATCCTTTTAAGAACGCACTTGTCTACCAACTTTTACTCCAGTGCAAACCACAATATAGCAAATTGCACATGTTTAATCATTTATTAAGCTGATTAGTCTTTGCAATACATTATTCTTATCATTCTTCCGTCATGCAGCTAGGCTACTTCCGTTATGCTTTCCATTCCACAATCTATAGTCTTAAAGAATTCAAATTCCTGCCGCGCGACATTCAGAGTCGCCTGCTTCACAACTCGTCTACAAGCACAGAGGTGCTTGACTCTGGTAACGTTATTTACATGTGGCAAGGGCAGCATATTTCTCCAGCAACTTCTTTAGGGTTTGGCTAGGACCACTGTAAGAGACCATTCTCTGCACTAAAGAGTCACAAGCATGTTTTTACAATGACAATGATTGCCACCTTTCATGACACTTTTAAAGCCATCTGTGTTGAAAATCGTGGGCATGTCTCTAAGCAGCCATGTCTCAACACAGAGGATACTTCTCCAAAGCTCATCCATACCAGAGACATGAACGCTCTTCAGCAAGATCACAGCCTCCAACATCTTTCAAGCAATTCCATCACATAAACCAAGCCGTTTGGGCTAGTGTAATTGTTTCTATCATTTAGTTTACCTTGCCTTGTGTCTGTTTATGTGACTCTACAGTCATTGTCACACCCACCATGTGTGTGTGTGTGTGTGTGTGTGTCGCACTGTCATTTATGCCATTCATATATGTGTTTTATGTGTAAGTTGAATCACAGCAAACGTTCCTGCATATAGAGCATGTGTGCTGCAATATTCCACACACCACAATTATGTCTGTCATCTTTTTAAGAACGCACTTGTCTACCAACTTTTACTCCAGTGCAAACCACAATATAGCAAATTGCACATGTTTAATCATTTATTAAGCTGATTAGTCTTTGCAATACATTATTCTTATCATTCTTCCGTCATGCAGCTAGGCTACTTCCGTTATGCTTTCCATTCCACAATCTATAGTCTTAAAGAATTCAAATTCCTGCCGCGCGACATTCAGAGTCGCCTGCTTCACAACTCGTCTACAAGCACAGAGGTGCTTGACTCTGGTAACGTTATTTACATGTGGCAAGGGCAGCATATTTCTCCAGCAACTTCTTTAGGGTTTGGCTAGGACCACTGTAAGAGACCATTCTCTGCACTAAAGAGTCACAAGCATGTTTTTACAATGACAATGATTGCCACCTTTCATGACACTTTTAAAGCCATCTGTGTTGAAAATCGTGGGCATGTCTCTAAGCAGCCATGTCTCAACACAGAGGATACTTCTCCAAAGCTCATCCATACCAGAGACATGAACTCTCTTCAGCAAGATCACAGCCTCCAACATCTTTCAAGCAATTCCATCACATAAACCAAGCCGTTTGGGCTAGTGTAATTGTTTCTATCATTTAGTTTACCTTGCCTTGTGTCTGTTTATGTGACTGTACAGTCATTGTCACACCCACCATGTGTGTGTGTCGCCCTGTCATTTATGCCATTCATATATGTGTTTTATGTGTAAGTTGAATCACAGCAAACGTTCCTGCATATAGAGCATGTGTGCTGCAATATTCCACACACCACAATTATGTCTGTCATCCTTTTAAGAACGCACTTGTCTACCAACTTTTACTCCAGTGCAAACCACAATATAGCAAATTGCACATGTTTAATCATTTATTAAGCTGATTAGTCTTTGCAATACATTATTCTTATCATTCTTCCGTCATGCAGCTAGGCTACTTCCGTTATGCTTTCCATTCCACAATCTATAGTCTTAAAGAATTCAAATTCCTGCCGCGCGACATTCAGAGTCGCCTGCTTCACAACTCGTCTACAAGCACAGAGGTGCTTGACTCTGGTAACGTTATTTACATGTGGCAAGGGCAGCATATTTCTCCAGCAACTTCTTTAGGGTTTGGCTAGGACCACTGTAAGAGACCATTCTCTGCACTAAAGAGTCACAAGCATGTTTTTACAATGACAATGATTGCCACCTTTCATGACACTTTTAAAGCCATCTGTGTTGAAAATTGTGGGCATGTCTCTAAGCAGCCATGTCTCAACACAGAGGATACTTCTCCAAAGCTCATCCATACCAGAGACATGAACTCTCTTCAGCAAGATCACAGCCTCCAACATCTTTCAAGCAATTCCATCACATAAACCAAGCCGTTTGGGCTAGTGTAATTGTTTCTATCATTTAGTTTACCTTGCCTTGTGTCTGTTTATGTGACTGTACAGTCATTGTCACACCCACCATGTGTGTGTGTCACCCTGTCATTTATGCCATTCATATATGTGTTTTATGTGTAAGTTGAATCACAGCAAACGTTCCTGCATATAGAGCATGTGTGCTGCAATATTCCACACACCACAATTATGTCTGTCATCCTTTTAAGAACGCACTTGTCTACCAACTTTTACTCCAGTGCAAACCACAATATAGCAAATTGCACATGTTTAATCATTTATTAAGCTGATTAGTCTTTGCAATACATTATTCTTATCATTCTTCCGTCATGCAGCTAGGCTACTTCCGTTATGCTTTCCATTCCACAATCTATAGTCTTAAAGAATTCAAATTCCTGCCGCGCGACATTCAGAGTCGCCTGCTTCACAACTCGTCTACAAGCACAGAGGTGCTTGACTCTGGTAACGTTATTTACATGTGGCAAGGGCAGCATATTTCTCCAGCAACTTCTTTAGGGTTTGGCTAGGACCAGTGTAAGAGACCATTCTCTGCACTAAAGAGTCACAAGCATGTTTTTACAATGATAATGATTGCCACCTTTCATGACACTTTTAAAGCCATCTGTGTTGAAAATCGTGGGCATGTCTCTAAGCAGCCATGTCTCAACACAGAGGATACTTCTCCAAAGCTCATCCATACCAGAGACATGAACTCTCTTCAGCAAGATCACAGCCTCCAACATCTTTCAAGCAATTCCATCACATAAACCAAGCCGTTTGGGCTAGTGTAATTGTTTCTATCATTTAGTTTACCTTGCCTTGTGTCTGTTTATGTGACTGTACAGTCATTGTCACACCCACCATGTGTGTGTGTCGCCCTGTCATTTATGCCATTCATATATGTGTTTTATGTGTAAGTTGAATCACAGCAAACGTTCCTGCATATAGAGCATGTGTGCTGCAATATTCCACACACCACAATTATGTCTGTCATCCTTTTAAGAACGCACTTGTCTACCAACTTTTACTCCAGTGCAAACCACAATATAGCAAAATACACGTGGCAAGCCATACATGACCCATGAGTAGTCCATATACTGTTCACTAATCATATTACTTATTACATTATATCCAGTCATCTTACAACAGTCCTCAGGACACGTATACTTCAAAAAAGATAATAATTATCATTGGTCATTCTACAAAAAGAAGAAAATGTGAAATGTATTCTCACTATACCTGTTCAGAACAGTTGGTAGACGTCAAAACTCATTACAAAGGCACAAACTTTATTAAAATGACAAACTTTAGAGGATAGAAAGTTACCACTATTTAATTTGTAAATGAACAAAAACGCACGAGTGGCGCTTTTGTTTGTATTTCTTTTGAATTTGTTGTGCCGTTGCCTTGGTAATATGCCTAAAGCCTAAGGGCACCGCCTCCTTTTGATTATTCTTTTTATAATCTACAAAATAAAACATTTCAGTCACATAAACACACATAGGGCAAGGTAAACTAAATGACACAAATAATTACACACATATTTAATCATTGTACATTATCATAACGAAATGCAGATCAATACCGAAGCCACGGGGGCTCATGGGTAAGTCGGGTAGTCCCCCATTCGACCGACGCAAATTACCCATAAAACCCGCCGCGGCTCCGGAATTGATATGTTTTACATTATAATTTATGTTGTACAAATATTATATACGTGTATAGTCGTTTGTATCATTTATTTTACTTTGCCTCATGTCTGTTTATGTGACTGTACAGTCGTTGTGACTCCCGCCATGTGTGTGTGTCGCCAGGGACTTACCGCCCTTCAAATATCTTTTATGGCTAATTTAAATAAAGGCGGAGTCATCACGTTTTCACCGCGTGTTCTGCTATTTTTCAGTCACTACAATCAAGTCCGTCTCCCTTTTCATTTGTAAATGAACTAAAACGCACGAGTGGCTCTTTTGTTTGTATTTCTTTTCTATTTGTTGTGCTGTTGCCTTGGTAATATGCCTAAAGCCAAAGGGCACCACCTCCTTTTCATTATTCTTTTTATAATCTACAAAATAAAACATTTCAGTCACATAAACACACATAGGGCAAGGTAAACTAAATGACACAAATAATTACACACATATTTAATCATTGTACATTATCATAACGAAATGCAGATCAATACCGAAGCCACGGGGGCTCATGGGTAAGTCGGGTAGTCCCCCATTCGACCGACGCAAATTACCCATAAAACCTGCCGCGGCTCCGGAATTGATATGTTTACATTATATTTATGTTGTACAAATATTATATACGTGTATAATTGTTTGTATCATTTAGTTTACTTTGCCTCGTGTCTGTTTATGTGACTGTACAGTCGTTGTGACTCCCGCCGTGTGTGTGTCGCCAGGGACTTACCGCCCTTCAAATATCTTTTATGGCTGATTTACATAAAGGCGGAGTCATCACGTTTTCACCGCGTGTTCTGCTATTTTTCAGTCACTACAATCAAGTCCGTCTCCTTTTTCATTTGTAAATGAACTAAAACGCACGAGTGGCTCTTTTTGTTTGTATTTCTTTTCTATTTGTTGTGCCGTTGCCTTGGTAATATGCCTAAAGCCAAAGGGCACCACCTCCTTTTCATTATTCTTTTTATAATCTACAAAATAAAACATTTCAGCCGCGGCTCCGGTATTGATGTGTTTTACATTATGGTTATATTCTACAATTATTAAATACGTGTATAATTGTTTCTATCATTTAGTTTACCTTGCCTTGTGTCTGTTTATGTGACTCTAAAGTCATTGTCACACCCACCATGTGTGTGTGTGTGTGTGTGTGTGTGTGTCGCACTGTCATTTATGCCATTCATATATGTGTTTTATGTGTAAGTTGAATCACAGCAAACGTTCCTGCATATAGAGCATGTGTGCTGCAATATTCCACACACCACAATTATGTCTGTCATCTTTTTAAGAACGCACTTGTCTACCAACTTTTACTCCAGTGCAAACCACAATATAGCAAATTGCACATGTTTAATCATTTATTAAGCTGATTAGTCTTTGCAATACATTATTCTTATCATTCTTCCGTCATGCAGCTAGGCTACTTCCGTTATGCTTTCCATTCCACAATCTATAGTCTTAAAGAATTCAAATTCCTGCCGCGCGACATTCAGAGTCGCCTGCTTCACAACTCGTCTACAAGCACAGAGGTGCTTGACTCTGGTAACGTTATTTACATGTGGCAAGGGCAGCATATTTCTCCAGCAACTTCTTTAGGGTTTGGCTAGGACCACTGTAAGAGACCATTCTCTGCACTAAAGAGTCACAAGCATGTTTTTACAATGACAATGATTGCCACCTTTCATGACACTTTTAAAGCCATCTGTGTTGAAAATCGTGGGCATGTCTCTAAGCAGCCATGTCTCAACACAGAGGATACTTCTCCAAAGCTCATCCATACCAGAGACATGAACTCTCTTCAGCAAGATCACAGCCTCCAACATCTTTCAAGCAATTCCATCACATAAACCAAGCCGTTTGGGCTAGTGTAATTGTTTCTATCATTTAGTTTACCTTGCCTTGTGTCTGTTTATGTGACTGTACAGTCATTGTCACACCCACCATGTGTGTGTGTCACCCTGTCATTTATGCCATTCATATATGTGTTTTATGTGTAAGTTGAATCACAGCAAACGTTCCTGCATATAGAGCATGTGTGCTGCAATATTCCACACATCACAATTATGTCTGTCATCCTTTTAAGAACGCACTTGTCTACCAACTTTTACTCCAGTGCAAACCACAATATAGCAAATTGCACATGTTTAATCATTTATTAAGCTGATTAGTCTTTGCAATACATTATTCTTATCATTCTTCCGTCATGCAGCTAGGCTACTTCCGTTATGCTTTCCATTCCACAATCTATAGTCTTAAAGAATTCAAATTCCTGCCGCGCGACATTCAGAGTCGCCTGCTTCACAACTCGTCTACAAGCACAGAGGTGCTTGACTCTGGTAACGTTATTTACATGTGGCAAGGGCAGCATATTTCTCCAGCAACTTCTTTAGGGTTTGGCTAGGACCACTGTAAGAGACCATTCTCTGCACTAAAGAGTCACAAGCATGTTTTTACAATGACAATGATTGCCACCTTTCATGACACTTTTAAAGCCATCTGTGTTGAAAATTGTGGGCATGTCTCTAAGCAGCCATGTCTCAACACAGAGGATACTTCTCCAAAGCTCATCCATACCAGAGACATGAACTCTCTTCAGCAAGATCACAGCCTCCAACATCTTTCAAGCAATTCCATCACATAAACCAAGCCGTTTGGGCTAGTGTAATTGTTTCTATCATTTAGTTTACCTTGCCTTGTGTCTGTTTATGTGACTGTACAGTCATTGTCACACCCACCATGTGTGTGTGTCACCCTGTCATTTATGCCATTCATATATGTGTTTTATGTGTAAGTTGAATCACAGCAAACGTTCCTCCATATAGAGCATGTGTGCTGCAATATTCCACACACCACAATTATGTCTGTCATCCTTTTAAGAACGCACTTGTCTACCAACTTTTACTCCAGTGCAAACCACAATATAGCAAATTGCACATGTTTAATCATTTATTAAGCTGATTAGTCTTTGCAATACATTATTCTTATCATTCTTCCGTCATGCAGCTAGGCTACTTCCGTTATGCTTTCCATTCCACAATCTATAGTCTTAAAGAATTCAAATTCCTGCCGCGCGACATTCAGAGTCGCCTGCTTCACAACTCGTCTACAAGCACAGAGGTGCTTGACTCTGGTAACGTTATTTACATGTGGCAAGGGCAGCATATTTCTCCAGCAACTTCTTTAGGGTTTGGCTAGGACCAGTGTAAGAGACCATTCTCTGCACTAAAGAGTCACAAGCATGTTTTTACAATGATAATGATTGCCACCTTTCATGACACTTTTAAAGCCATCTGTGTTGAAAATCGTGGGCATGTCTCTAAGCAGCCATGTCTCAACACAGAGGATACTTCTCCAAAGCTCATCCATACCAGAGACATGAACTCTCTTCAGCAAGATCACAGCCTCCAACATCTTTCAAGCAATTCCATCACATAAACCAAGCCGTTTGGGCTAGTGTAATTGTTTCTATCATTTAGTTTACCTTGCCTTGTGTCTGTTTATGTGACTGTACAGTCATTGTCACACCCACCATGTGTGTGTGTCGCCCTGTCATTTATGCCATTCATATATGTGTTTTATGTGTAAGTTGAATCACAGCAAACGTTCCTGCATATAGAGCATGTGTGCTGCAATATTCCACACACCACAATTATGTCTGTCATCCTTTTAAGAACGCACTTGTCTACCAACTTTTACTCCAGTGCAAACCACAATATAGCAAAATACACGTGGCAAGCCATACATGACCCATGAGTAGTCCATATACTGTTCACTAATCATATTACTTATTACATTATATCCAGTCATCTTACAACAGTCCTCAGGACACGTATACTTCAAAAAAGATAATAATTATCATTGGTCATTCTACAAAAAGAAGAAAATGTGAAATGTATTCTCACTATACCTGTTCAGAACAGTTGGTAGACGTCAAAACTCATTACAAAGGCACAAACTTTATTATAATGACAAACTTTAGAGGATAGAAAGTTACCACTATTTAATTTGTAAATGAACAAAAACGCACGAGTGGCGCTTTTGTTTGTATTTCTTTTGAATTTGTTGTGCCGTTGCCTTGGTAATATGCCTAAAGCCTAAGGGCACCGCCTCCTTTTGATTATTCTTTTTATAATCTACAAAATAAAACATTTCAGTCACATAAACACACATAGGGCAAGGTAAACTAAATGACACAAATAATTACACACATATTTAATCATTGTACATTATCATAACGAAATGCAGATCAATACCGAAGCCACGGGGGCTCATGGGTAAGTCGGGTAGTCCCCCATTCGACCGACGCAAATTACCCATAAAACCCGCCGCGGCTCCGGAATTGATATGTTTTACATTATAATTTATGTTGTACAAATATTATATACGTGTATAGTCGTTTGTATCATTTATTTTACTTTGCCTCATGTCTGTTTATGTGACTGTACAGTCGTTGTGACTCCCGCCATGTGTGTGTGTCGCCAGGGACTTACCGCCCTTCAAATATCTTTTATGGCTAATTTAAATAAAGACGGAGTCATCACGTTTTCACCGCGTGTTCTGCTATTTTTCAGTCACTACAATCAAGTCCGTCTCCCTTTTCATTTGTAAATGAACTAAAACGCACGAGTGGCTCTTTTGTTTGTATTTCTTTTCTATTTGTTGTGCTGTTGCCTTGGTAATATGCCTAAAGCCAAAGGGCACCACCTCCTTTTCATTATTCTTTTTATAATCTACAAAATAAAACATTTCAGTCACATAAACACACATAGGGCAAGGTAAACTAAATGACACAAATAATTACACACATATTTAATCATTGTACATTATCATAACGAAATGCAGATCAATACCGAAGCCACGGGGGCTCATGGGTAAGTCGGGTAGTCCCCCATTCGACCGACGCAAATTACCCATAAAACCTGCCGCGGCTCCGGAATTGATATGTTTACATTATATTTATGTTGTACAAATATTATATACGTGTATAATTGTTTGTATCATTTAGTTTACTTTGCCTCGTGTCTGTTTATGTGACTGTACAGTCGTTGTGACTCCCGCCGTGTGTGTGTCGCCAGGGACTTACCGCCCTTCAAATATCTTTTATGGCTAATTTACATAAAGGCGGAGTCATCACGTTTTCACCGCGTGTTCTGCTATTTTTCAGTCACTACAATCAAGTCCGTCTCCTTTTTCATTTGTAAATGAACTAAAACGCACGAGTGGCTCTTTTTGTTTGTATTTCTTTTCTATTTGTTGTGCCGTTGCCTTGGTAATATGCCTAAAGCCAAAGGGCACCACCTCCTTTTCATTATTCTTTTTATAATCTACAAAATAAAACATTTCAGCCGCGGCTCCGGTATTCATGTGTTTTACATTATGGTTATATTCTACAATTATTAAATACGTGTATAATTGTTTCTATCATTTAGTTTACCTTGCCTTGTGTCTGTTTATGTGACTCTACAGTCATTGTCACACCCACCATGTGTGTGTGTGTGTGTGTGTGTGTGTCGCACTGTCATTTATGCCATTCATATATGTGTTTTATGTGTAAGTTGAATCACAGCAAACGTTCCTGCATATAGAGCATGTGTGCTGCAATATTCCACACACCACAATTATGTCTGTCATCTTTTTAAGAACGCACTTGTCTACCAACTTTTACTCCAGTGCAAACCACAATATAGCAAATTGCACATGTTTAATCATTTATTAAGCTGATTAGTCTTTGCAATACATTATTCTTATCATTCTTCCGTCATGCAGCTAGGCTACTTCCGTTATGCTTTCCATTCCACAATCTATAGTCTTAAAGAATTCAAATTCCTGCCGCGCGACATTCAGAGTCGCCTGCTTCACAACTCGTCTACAAGCACAGAGGTGCTTGACTCTGGTAACGTTATTTACATGTGGCAAGGGCAGCATATTTCTCCAGCAACTTCTTTAGGGTTTGGCTAGGACCACTGTAAGAGACCATTCTCTGCACTAAAGAGTCACAAGCATGTTTTTACAATGACAATGATTGCCACCTTTCATGACACTTTTAAAGCCATCTGTGTTGAAAATCGTGGGCATGTCTCTAAGCAGCCATGTCTCAACACAGAGGATACTTCTCCAAAGCTCATCCATACCAGAGACATGAACTCTCTTCAGCAAGATCACAGCCTCCAACATCTTTCAAGCAATTCCATCACATAAACCAAGCCGTTTGGGCTAGTGTAATTGTTTCTATCATTTAGTTTACCTTGCCTTGTGTCTGTTTATGTGACTGTACAGTCATTGTCACACCCACCATGTGTGTGTGTCGCCCTGTCATTTATGCCATTCATATATGTGTTTTATGTGTAAGTTGAATCACAGCAAACGTTCCTGCATATAGAGCATGTGTGCTGCAATATTCCACACACCACAATTATGTCTGTCATCCTTTTAAGAACGCACTTGTCTACCAACTTTTACTCCAGTGCAAACCACAATATAGCAAATTGCACATGTTTAATCATTTATTAAGCTGATTAGTCTTTGCAATACATTATTCTTATCATTCTTCCGTCATGCAGCTAGGCTACTTCCGTTATGCTTTCCATTCCACAATCTATAGTCTTAAAGAATTCAAATTCCTGCCGCGCGACATTCAGAGTCGCCTGCTTCACAACTCGTCTACAAGCACAGAGGTGCTTGACTCTGGTAACGTTATTTACATGTGGCAAGGGCAGCATATTTCTCCAGCAACTTCTTTAGGGTTTGGCTAGGACCACTGTAAGAGACCATTCTCTGCACTAAAGAGTCACAAGCATGTTTTTACAATGACAATGATTGCCACCTTTCATGACACTTTTAAAGCCATCTGTGTTGAAAATCGTGGGCATGTCTCTAAGCAGCCATGTCTCAACACAGAGGATACTTCTCCAAAGCTCATCCATACCAGAGACATGAACTCTCTTCAGCAAGATCACAGCCTCCAACATCTTTCAAGCAATTCCATCACATAAACCAAGCCGTTTGGGCTAGTGTAATTGTTTCTATCATTTAGTTTACCTTGCCTTGTGTCTGTTTATGTGACTGTACAGTCATTGTCACACCCACCATGTGTGTGTGTCACCCTGTCATTTATGCCATTCATATATGTGTTTTATGTGTAAGTTGAATCACAGCAAACGTTCCTGCATATAGAGCATGTGTGCTGCAATATTCCACACACCACAATTATGTCTGTCATCCTTTTAAGAACGCACTTGTCTACCAATTTTTACTCCAGTGCAAACCACAATATAGCAAATTGCACATGTTTAATCATTTATTAAGCTGATTAGTCTTTGCAATACATTATTCTTATCATTCTTCCGTCATGCAGCTAGGCTACTTCCGTTATGCTTTCCATTCCACAATCTATAGTCTTAAAGAATTCAAATTCCTGCCACGCGACATTCAGAGTCGCCTGCTTCACAACTCGTCTACAAGCACAGAGGTGCTTGACTCTGGTAACGTTATTTACATGTGGCAAGGGCAGCATATTTCTCCAGCAACTTCTTTAGGGTTTGGCTAGGACCACTGTAAGAGACCATTCTCTGCACTAAAGAGTCACAAGCATGTTTTTACAATGACAATGATTGCCACCTTTCATGACACTTTTAAAGCCATCTGTGTTGAAAATCGTGGGCATGTCTCTAAGCAGCCATGTCTCAACACAGAGGATACTTCTCCAAAGCTCATCCATACCAGAGACATGAACTCTCTTCAGCAAGATCACAGCCTCCAACATCTTTCAAGCAATTCCATCACATAAACCAAGCCGTTTGGGCTAGTGTAATTGTTTCTATCATTTAGTTTACCTTGCCTTGTGTCTGTTTATGTGACTGTACAGTCATTGTCACACCCACCATGTGTGTGTGTCGCCCTGTCATTTATGCCATTCATATATGTGTTTTATGTGTAAGTTGAATCACAGCAAACGTTCCTGCATATAGAGCATGTGTGCTGCAATATTCCACACACCACAATTATGTCTGTCATCTTTTTAAGAACGCACTTGTCTACCAACTTTTACTCCAGTGCAAACCACAATATAGCAAATTGCACATGTTTAATCATTTATTAAGCTGATTAGTCTTTGCAATACATTATTCTTATCATTCTTCCGTCATGCAGCTAGGCTACTTCCGTTATGCTTTCCATTCCACAATCTATAGTCTTAAAGAATTCAAATTCCTGCCGCGCGACATTCAGAGTCGCCTGCTTCACAACTCGTCTACAAGCACAGAGGTGCTTGACTCTGGTAACGTTATTTACATGTGGCAAGGGCAGCATATTTCTCCAGCAACTTCTTTAGGGTTTGGCTAGGACCACTGTAAGAGACCATTCTCTGCACTAAAGAGTCACAAGCATGTTTTTACAATGACAATGATTGCCACCTTTCATGACACTTTTAAAGCCATCTGTGTTGAAAATCGTGGGCATGTCTCTAAGCAGCCATGTCTCAACACAGAGGATACTTCTCCAAAGCTCATCCATACCAGAGACATGAACTCTCTTCAGCAAGATCACAGCCTCCAACATCTTTCAAGCAATTCCATCACATAAACCAAGCCGTTTGGGCTAGTGTAATTGTTTCTATCATTTAGTTTACCTTGCCTTGTGTCTGTTTATGTGACTGTACAGTCATTGTCACACCCACCATGTGTGTGTGTCGCCCTGTCATTTATGCCATTCATATATGTGTTTTATGTGTAAGTTGAATCACAGCAAACGTTCCTGCATATAGAGCATGTGTGCTGCAATATTCCACACACCACAATTATGTCTGTCATCCTTTTAAGAACGCACTTGTCTACCAACTTTTACTCCAGTGCAAACCACAATATAGCAAATTGCACATGTTTAATCATTTATTAAGCTGATTAGTCTTTGCAATACATTATTCTTATCATTCTTCCGTCATGCAGCTAGGCTACTTCCGTTATGCTTTCCATTCCACAATCTATAGTCTTAAAGAATTCAAATTCCTGCCGCGCGACATTCAGAGTCGCCTGCTTCACAACTCGTCTACAAGCACAGAGGTGCTTGACTCTGGTAACGTTATTTACATGTGGCAAGGGCAGCATATTTCTCCAGCAACTTCTTTAGGGTTTGGCTAGGACCACTGTAAGAGACCATTCTCTGCACTAAAGAGTCACAAGCATGTTTTTACAATGACAATGATTGCCACCTTTCATGACACTTTTAAAGCCATCTGTGTTGAAAATCGTGGGCATGTCTCTAAGCAGCCATGTCTCAACACAGAGGATACTTCTCCAAAGCTCATCCATACCAGAGACATGAACTCTCTTCAGCAAGATCACAGCCTCCAACATCTTTCAAGCAATTCCATCACATAAACCAAGCCGTTTGGGCTAGTGTAATTGTTTCTATCATTTAGTTTACCTTGCCTTGTGTCTGTTTATGTGACTGTACAGTCATTGTCACACCCACCATGTGTGTGTGTCACCCTGTCATTTATGCCATTCATATATGTGTTTTATGTGTAAGTTGAATCACAGCAAACGTTCCTGCATATAGAGCATGTGTGCTGCAATATTCCACACACCACAATTATGTCTGTCATCCTTTTAAGAACGCACTTGTCTACCAACTTTTACTCCAGTGCAAACCACAATATAGCAAATTGCACATGTTTAATCATTTATTAAGCTGATTAGTCTTTGCAATACATTATTCTTATCATTCTTCCGTCATGCAGCTAGGCTACTTCCGTTATGCTTTCCATTCCACAATCTATAGTCTTAAAGAATTCAAATTCCTGCCACGCGACATTCAGAGTCGCCTGCTTCACAACTCGTCTACAAGCACAGAGGTGCTTGACTCTGGTAACGTTATTTACATGTGGCAAGGGCAGCATATTTCTCCAGCAACTTCTTTAGGGTTTGGCTAGGACCACTGTAAGAGACCATTCTCTGCACTAAAGAGTCACAAGCATGTTTTTACAATGACAATGATTGCCACCTTTCATGACACTTTTAAAGCCATCTGTGTTGAAAATCGTGGGCATGTCTCTAAGCAGCCATGTCTCAACACAGAGGATACTTCTCCAAAGCTCATCCATACCAGAGACATGAACTCTCTTCAGCAAGATCACAGCCTCCAACATCTTTCAAGCAATTCCATCACATAAACCAAGCCGTTTGGGCTAGTGTAATTGTTTCTATCATTTAGTTTACCTTGCCTTGTGTCTGTTTATGTGACTGTACAGTCATTGTCACACCCACCATGTGTGTGTGTCGCCCTGTCATTTATGCCATTCATATATGTGTTTTATGTGTAAGTTGAATCACAGCAAACGTTCCTGCATATAGAGCATGTGTGCTGCAATATTCCACACACCACAATTATGTCTGTCATCCTTTTAAGAACGCACTTGTCTACCAACTTTTACTCCAGTGCAAACAACAATATAGCAAATTGCACATGTTTAATCATTTATTAAGCTGATTAGTCTTTGCAATACATTATTCTTATCATTCTTCCGTCATGCAGCTAGGCTACTTCCGTTATGCTTTCCATTCCACAATCTATAGTCTTAAAGAATTCAAATTCCTGCCGCGCGACATTCAGAGTCGCCTGCTTCACAACTCGTCTACAAGCACAGAGGTGCTTGACTCTGGTAACGTTATTTACATGTGGCAAGGGCAGCATATTTCTCCAGCAACTTCTTTAGGGTTTGGCTAGGACCACTGTAAGAGACCATTCTCTGCACTAAAGAGTCACAAGCATGTTTTTACAATGACAATGATTGCCACCTTTCATGACACTTTTAAAGCCATCTGTGTTGAAAATCGTGGGCATGTCTCTAAGCAGCCATGTCTCAACACAGAGGATACTTCTCCAAAGCTCATCCATACCAGAGACATGAACTCTCTTCAGCAAGATCACAGCCTCCAACATCTTTCAAGCAATTCCATCACATAAACCAAGCCGTTTGGGCTAGTGTAATTGTTTCTATCATTTAGTTTACCTTGCCTTGTGTCTGTTTATGTGACTGTACAGTCATTGTCACACCCACCATGTGTGTGTGTCACCCTGTCATTTATGCCATTCATATATGTGTTTTATGTGTAAGTTGAATCACAGCAAACGTTCCTGCATATAGAGCATGTGTGCTGCAATATTCCACACACCACAATTATGTCTGTCATCCTTTTAAGAACGCACTTGTCTACCAACTTTTACTCCAGTGCAAACCACAATATAGCAAATTGCACATGTTTAATCATTTATTAAGCTGATTAGTCTTTGCAATACATTATTCTTATCATTCTTCCGTCATGCAGCTAGGCTACTTCCGTTATGCTTTCCATTCCACAATCTATAGTCTTAAAGAATTCAAATTCCTGCCACGCGACATTCAGAGTCGCCTGCTTCACAACTCGTCTACAAGCACAGAGGTGCTTGACTCTGGTAACGTTATTTACATGTGGCAAGGGCAGCATATTTCTCCAGCAACTTCTTTAGGGTTTGGCTAGGACCACTGTAAGAGACCATTCTCTGCACTAAAGAGTCACAAGCATGTTTTTACAATGACAATGATTGCCACCTTTCATGACACTTTTAAAGCCATCTGTGTTGAAAATCGTGGGCATGTCTCTAAGCAGCCATGTCTCAACACAGAGGATACTTCTCCAAAGCTCATCCATACCAGAGACATGAACTCTCTTCAGCAAGATCACAGCCTCCAACATCTTTCAAGCAATTCCATCACATAAACCAAGCCGTTTGGGCTAGTGTAATTGTTTCTATCATTTAGTTTACCTTGCCTTGTGTCTGTTTATGTGACTGTACAGTCATTGTCACACCCACCATGTGTGTGTGTCGCCCTGTCATTTATGCCATTCATATATGTGTTTTATGTGTAAGTTGAATCACAGCAAACGTTCCTGCATATAGAGCATGTGTGCTGCAATATTCCACACACCACAATTATGTCTGTCATCCTTTTAAGAACGCACTTGTCTACCAACTTTTACTCCAGTGCAAACAACAATATAGCAAATTGCACATGTTTAATCATTTATTAAGCTGATTAGTCTTTGCAATACATTATTCTTATCATTCTTCCGTCATGCAGCTAGGCTACTTCCGTTATGCTTTCCATTCCACAATCTATAGTCTTAAAGAATTCAAATTCCTGCCGCGCGACATTCAGAGTCGCCTGCTTCACAACTCGTCTACAAGCACAGAGGTGCTTGACTCTGGTAACGTTATTTACATGTGGCAAGGGCAGCATATTTCTCCAGCAACTTCTTTAGGGTTTGGCTAGGACCACTGTAAGAGACCATTCTCTGCACTAAAGAGTCACAAGCATGTTTTTACAATGACAATGATTGCCACCTTTCATGACACTTTTAAAGCCATCTGTGTTGAAAATCGTGGGCATGTCTCTAAGCAGCCATGTCTCAACACAGAGGATACTTCTCCAAAGCTCATCCATACCAGAGACATGAACTCTCTTCAGCAAGATCACAGCCTCCAACATCTTTCAAGCAATTCCATCACATAAACCAAGCCGTTTGGGCTAGTGTAATTGTTTCTATCATTTAGTTTACCTTGCCTTGTGTCTGTTTATGTGACTGTACAGTCATTGTCACACCCACCATGTGTGTGTGTCGCCCTGTCATTTATGCCATTCATATATGTGTTTTATGTGTAAGTTGAATCACAGCAAACGTTCCTGCATATAGAGCATGTGTGCTGCAATATTCCACACACCACAATTATGTCTGTCATCCTTTTAAGAACGCACTTGTCTACCAACTTTTACTCCAGTGCAAACAACAATATAGCAAATTGCACATGTTTAATCATTTATTAAGCTGATTAGTCTTTGCAATACATTATTCTTATCATTCTTCCGTCATGCAGCTAGGCTACTTCCGTTATGCTTTCCATTCCACAATCTATAGTCTTAAAGAATTCAAATTCCTGCCGCGCGACATTCAGAGTCGCCTGCTTCACAACTCGTCTACAAGCACAGAGGTGCTTGACTCTGGTAACGTTATTTACATGTGGCAAGGGCAGCATATTTCTCCAGCAACTTCTTTAGGGTTTGGCTAGGACCACTGTAAGAGACCATTCTCTGCACTAAAGAGTCACAAGCATGTTTTTACAATGACAATGATTGCCACCTTTCATGACACTTTTAAAGCCATCTGTGTTGAAAATCGTGGGCATGTCTCTAAGCAGCCATGTCTCAACACAGAGGATACTTCTCCAAAGCTCATCCATACCAGAGACATGAACTCTCTTCAGCAAGATCACAGCCTCCAACATCTTTCAAGCAATTCCATCACATAAACCAAGCCGTTTGGGCTAGTGTAATTGTTTCTATCATTTAGTTTACCTTGCCTTGTGTCTGTTTATGTGACTGTACAGTCATTGTCACACCCACCATGTGTGTGTGTCGCCCTGTCATTTATGCCATTCATATATGTGTTTTATGTGTAAGTTGAATCACAGCAAACGTTCCTGCATATAGAGCATGTGTGCTGCAATATTCCACACACCACAATTATGTCTGTCATCCCTTTAAGAACGCACTTGTCTACCAACTTTTACTCCAGTGCAAACCACAATAAAGCAAATTGCACATGTTTAATCATTTATTAAGCTGATTAGTCTTTGCAATACATTATTCTTATCATTCTTCCGTCATGCAGCTAGGCTACTTCCGTTATGCTTTCCATTCCACAATCTATAGTCTTAAAGAATTCAAATTCCTGCCACGCGACATTCAGAGTCGCCTGCTTCACAACTCGTCTACAAGCACAGAGGTGCTTGACTCTGGTAACGTTATTTACATGTGGCAAGGGCAGCATATTTCTCCAGCAACTTCTTTAGGGTTTGGCTAGGACCACTGTAAGAGACCATTCTCTGCACTAAAGAGTCACAAGCATGTTTTTACAATGACAATGATTGCCACCTTTCATGACACTTTTAAAGCCATCTGTGTTGAAAATCGTGGGCATGTCTCTAAGCAGCCATGTCTCAACACAGAGGATACTTCTCCAAAGCTCATCCATACCAGAGACATGAACTCTCTTCAGCAAGATCACAGCCTCCAACATCTTTCAAGCAATTCCATCACATAAACCAAGCCGTTTGGGCTAGTGTAATTGTTTCTATCATTTAGTTTACCTTGCCTTGTGTCTGTTTATGTGACTGTACAGTCATTGTCACACCCACCATGTGTGTGTGTCGCCCTGTCATTTATGCCATTCATATATGTGTTTTATGTGTAAGTTGAATCACAGCAAACGTTCCTGCATATAGAGCATGTGTGCTGCAATATTCCACACACCACAATTATGTCTGTCATCTTTTTAAGAACGCACTTGTCTACCAACTTTTACTCCAGTGCAAACCACAATATAGCAAATTGCACATGTTTAATCATTTATTAAGCTGATTAGTCTTTGCAATACATTATTCTTATCATTCTTCCGTCATGCAGCTAGGCTACTTCCGTTATGCTTTCCATTCCACAATCTATAGTCTTAAAGAATTCAAATTCCTGCCGCGCGACATTCAGAGTCGCCTGCTTCACAACTCGTCTACAAGCACAGAGGTGCTTGACTCTGGTAACGTTATTTACATGTGGCAAGGGCAGCATATTTCTCCAGCAACTTCTTTAGGGTTTGGCTAGGACCACTGTAAGAGACCATTCTCTGCACTAAAGAGTCACAAGCATGTTTTTACAATGACAATGATTGCCACCTTTCATGACACTTTTAAAGCCATCTGTGTTGAAAATCGTGGGCATGTCTCTAAGCAGCCATGTCTCAACACAGAGGATACTTCTCCAAAGCTCATCCATACCAGAGACATGAACTCTCTTCAGCAAGATCACAGCCTCCAACATCTTTCAAGCAATTCCATCACATAAACCAAGCCGTTTGGGCTAGTGTAATTGTTTCTATCATTTAGTTTACCTTGCCTTGTGTCTGTTTATGTGACTGTACAGTCATTGTCACACCCACCATGTGTGTGTGTCGCCCTGTCATTTATGCCATTCATATATGTGTTTTATGTGTAAGTTGAATCACAGCAAACGTTCCTGCATATAGAGCATGTGTGCTGCAATATTCCACACACCACAATTATGTCTGTCATCCTTTTAAGAACGCACTTGTCTACCAACTTTTACTCCAGTGCAAACCACAATATAGCAAATTGCACATGTTTAATCATTTATTAAGCTGATTAGTCTTTGCAATACATTATTCTTATCATTCTTCCGTCATGCAGCTAGGCTACTTCCGTTATGCTTTCCATTCCACAATCTATAGTCTTAAAGAATTCAAATTCCTGCCGCGCGACATTCAGAGTCGCCTGCTTCACAACTCGTCTACAAGCACAGAGGTGCTTGACTCTGGTAACGTTATTTACATGTGGCAAGGGCAGCATATTTCTCCAGCAACTTCTTTAGGGTTTGGCTAGGACCACTGTAAGAGACCATTCTCTGCACTAAAGAGTCACAAGCATGTTTTTACAATGACAATGATTGCCACCTTTCATGACACTTTTAAAGCCATCTGTGTTGAAAATCGTGGGCATGTCTCTAAGCAGCCATGTCTCAACACAGAGGATACTTTTCCAAAGCTCATCCATACCAGAGACATGAACTCTCTTCAGCAAGATCACAGCCTCCAACATCTTTCAAGCAATTCCATCACATAAACCAAGCCGTTTGGGCTAGTGTAATTGTTTCTATCATTTAGTTTACCTTGCCTTGTGTCTGTTTATGTGACTGTACAGTCATTGTCACACCCACCATGTGTGTGTGTCGCCCTGTCATTTATGCCATTCATATATGTGTTTTATGTGTAAGTTGAATCACAGCAAACGTTCCTGCATATAGAGCATGTGTGCTGCAATATTCCACACACCACAATTATGTCTGTCATCCTTTTAAGAACGCACTTGTCTACCAACTTTTACTCCAGTGCAAACCACAATATAGCAAATTGCACATGTTTAATCATTTATTAAGCTGATTAGTCTTTGCAATACATTATTCTTATCATTCTTCCGTCATGCAGCTAGGCTACTTCCGTTATGCTTTCCATTCCACAATCTATAGTCTTAAAGAATTCAAATTCCTGCCGCGCGACATTCAGAGTCGCCTGCTTCACAACTCGTCTACAAGCACAGAGGTGCTTGACTCTGGTAACGTTATTTACATGTGGCAAGGGCAGCATATTTCTCCAGCAACTTCTTTAGGGTTTGGCTAGGACCACTGTAAGAGACCATTCTCTGCACTAAAGAGTCACAAGCATGTTTTTACAATGACAATGATTGCCACCTTTCATGACACTTTTAAAGCCATCTGTGTTGAAAATCGTGGGCATGTCTCTAAGCAGCCATGTCTCAACACAGAGGATACTTCTCCAAAGCTCATCCATACCAGAGACATGAACGCTCTTCAGCAAGATCACAGCCTCCAACATCTTTCAAGCAATTCCATCACATAAACCAAGCCGTTTGGGCTAGTGTAATTGTTTCTATCATTTAGTTTACCTTGCCTTGTGTCTGTTTATGTGACTCTACAGTCATTGTCACACCCACCATGTGTGTGTGTCGCCCTGTCATTTATGCCATTCATATATGTGTTTTATGTGTAAGTTGAATCACAGCAAACGTTCCTGCATATAGAGCATGTGTGCTGCAATATTCCACACACCACAATTATGTCTGTCATCTTTTTAAGAACGCACTTGTCTACCAACTTTTACTCCAGTGCAAACCACAATATAGCAAATTGCACATGTTTAATCATTTATTAAGCTGATTAGTCTTTGCAATACATTATTCTTATCATTCTTCCGTCATGCAGCTAGGCTACTTCCGTTATGCTTTCCATTCCACAATCTATAGTCTTAAAGAATTCAAATTCCTGCCGCGCGACATTCAGAGTCGCCTGCTTCACAACTCGTCTACAAGCACAGAGGTGCTTGACTCTGGTAACGTTATTTACATGTGGCAAGGGCAGCATATTTCTCCAGCAACTTCTTTAGGGTTTGGCTAGGACCACTGTAAGAGACCATTCTCTGCACTAAAGAGTCACAAGCATGTTTTTACAATGACAATGATTGCCACCTTTCATGACACTTTTAAAGCCATCTGTGTTGAAAATCGTGGGCATGTCTCTAAGCAGCCATGTCTCAACACAGAGGATACTTCTCCAAAGCTCATCCATACCAGAGACATGAACTCTCTTCAGCAAGATCACAGCCTCCAACATCTTTCAAGCAATTCCATCACATAAACCAAGCCGTTTGGGCTAGTGTAATTGTTTCTATCATTTAGTTTACCTTGCCTTGTGTCTGTTTATGTGACTGTACAGTCATTGTCACACCCACCATGTGTGTGTGTCACCCTGTCATTTATGCCATTCATATATGTGTTTTATGTGTAAGTTGAATCACAGCAAACGTTCCTGCATATAGAGCATGTGTGCTGCAATATTCCACACACCACAATTATGTCTGTCATCCTTTTAAGAACGCACTTGTCTACCAACTTTTACTCCAGTGCAAACCACAATATAGCAAATTGCACATGTTTAATCATTTATTAAGCTGATTAGTCTTTGCAATACATTATTCTTATCATTCTTCCGTCATGCAGCTAGGCTACTTCCGTTATGCTTTCCATTCCACAATCTATAGTCTTAAAGAATTCAAATTCCTGCCGCGCGACATTCAGAGTCGCCTGCTTCACAACTCGTCTACAAGCACAGAGGTGCTTGACTCTGGTAACGTTATTTACATGTGGCAAGGGCAGCATATTTCTCCAGCAACTTCTTTAGGGTTTGGCTAGGACCACTGTAAGAGACCATTCTCTGCACTAAAGAGTCACAAGCATGTTTTTACAATGACAATGATTGCCACCTTTCATGACACTTTTAAAGCCATCTGTGTTGAAAATCGTGGGCATGTCTCTAAGCAGCCATGTCTCAACACAGAGGATACTTCTCCAAAGCTCATCCATACCAGAGACATGAACTCTCTTCAGCAAGATCACAGCCTCCAACATCTTTCAAGCAATTCCATCACATAAACCAAGCCGTTTGGGCTAGTGTAATTGTTTCTATCATTTAGTTTACCTTGCCTTGTGTCTGTTTATGTGACTGTACAGTCATTGTCACACCCACCATGTGTGTGTGTCGCCCTGTCATTTATGCCATTCATATATGTGTTTTATGTGTAAGTTGAATCACAGCAAACGTTCCTGCATATAGAGCATGTGTGCTGCAATATTCCACACACCACAATTATGTCTGTCATCCTTTTAAGAACGCACTTGTCTACCAACTTTTACTCCAGTGCAAACCACAATATAGCAAATTGCACATGTTTAATCATTTATTAAGCTGATTAGTCTTTGCAATACATTATTCTTATCATTCTTCCGTCATGCAGCTAGGCTACTTCCGTTATGCTTTCCATTCCACAATCTATAGTCTTAAAGAATTCAAATTCCTGCCGCGCGACATTCAGAGTCGCCTGCTTCACAACTCGTCTACAAGCACAGAGGTGCTTGACTCTGGTAACGTTATTTACATGTGGCAAGGGCAGCATATTTCTCCAGCAACTTCTTTAGGGTTTGGCTAGGACCAGTGTAAGAGACCATTCTCTGCACTAAAGAGTCACAAGCATGTTTTTACAATGATAATGATTGCCACCTTTCATGACACTTTTAAAGCCATCTGTGTTGAAAATCGTGGGCATGTCTCTAAGCAGCCATGTCTCAACACAGAGGATACTTCTCCAAAGCTCATCCATACCAGAGACATGAACTCTCTTCAGCAAGATCACAGCCTCCAACATCTTTCAAGCAATTCCATCACATAAACCAAGCCGTTTGGGCTAGTGTAATTGTTTCTATCATTTAGTTTACCTTGCCTTGTGTCTGTTTATGTGACTGTACAGTCATTGTCACACCCACCATGTGTGTGTGTCGCCCTGTCATTTATGCCATTCATATATGTGTTTTATGTGTAAGTTGAATGACAGCAAACGTTCCTGCATATAGAGCATGTGTGCTGCAATATTCCACACACCACAATTATGTCTGTCATCCTTTTAAGAACGCACTTGTCTACCAACTTTTACTCCAGTGCAAACCACAATATAGCAAAATACACGTGGCAAGCCATACATGACCCATGAGTAGTCCATATACTGTTCACTAATCATATTACTTATTACATTATATCCAGTCATCTTACAACAGTCCTCAGGACACGTATACTTCAAAAAAGATAATAATTATCATTGGTCATTCTACAAAAAGAAGAAAATGTGAAATGTATTCTCACTATACCTGTTCAGAACAGTTGGTAGACGTCAAAACTCATTACAAAGGCACAAACTTTATTAAAATGACAAACTTTAGAGGATAGAAAGTTACCACTATTTAATTTGTAAATGAACAAAAACGCACGAGTGGCGCTTTTGTTTGTATTTCTTTTGAATTTGTTGTGCCGTTGCCTTGGTAATATGCCTAAAGCCTAAGGGCACCGCCTCCTTTTGATTATTCTTTTTATAATCTACAAAATAAAACATTTCAGTCACATAAACACACATAGGGCAAGGTAAACTAAATGACACAAATAATTACACACATATTTAATCATTGTACATTATCATAACGAAATGCAGATCAATACCGAAGCCACGGGGGCTCATGGGTAAGTCGGGTAGTCCCCCATTCGACCGACGCAAATTACCCATAAAACCCGCCGCGGCTCCGGAATTGATATGTTTTACATTATAATTTATGTTGTACAAATATTATATACGTGTATAGTCGTTTGTATCATTTATTTTACTTTGCCTCATGTCTGTTTATGTGACTGTACAGTCGTTGTGACTCCCGCCATGTGTGTGTGTCGCCAGGGACTTACCGCCCTTCAAATATCTTTTATGGCTAATTTAAATAAAGGCGGAGTCATCACGTTTTCACCGCGTGTTCTGCTATTTTTCAGTCACTACAATCAAGTCCGTCTCCCTTTTCATTTGTAAATGAACTAAAACGCACGAGTGGCTCTTTTGTTTGTATTTCTTTTCTATTTGTTGTGCTGTTGCCTTGGTAATATGCCTAAAGCCAAAGGGCACCACCTCCTTTTCATTATTCTTTTTATAATCTACAAAATAAAACATTTCAGTCACATAAACACACATAGGGCAAGGTAAACTAAATGACACAAATAATTACACACATATTTAATCATTGTACATTATCATAACGAAATGCAGATCAATACCGAAGCCACGGGGGCTCATGGGTAAGTCGGGTAGTCCCCCATTCGACCGACGCAAATTACCCATAAAACCTGCCGCGGCTCCGGAATTGATATGTTTACATTATATTTATGTTGTACAAATATTATATACGTGTATAATTGTTTGTATCATTTAGTTTACTTTGCCTCGTGTCTGTTTATGTGACTGTACAGTCGTTGTGACTCCCGCCGTGTGTGTGTCGCCAGGGACTTACCGCCCTTCAAATATCTTTTATGGCTAATTTACATAAAGGCGGAGTCATCACGTTTTCACCGCGTGTTCTGCTATTTTTCAGTCACTACAATCAAGTCCGTCTCCTTTTTCATTTGTAAATGAACTAAAACGCACGAGTGGCTCTTTTTGTTTGTATTTCTTTTCTATTTGTTGTGCCGTTGCCTTGGTAATATGCCTAAAGCCAAAGGGCACCACCTCCTTTTCATTATTCTTTTTATAATCTACAAAATAAAACATTTCAGCCGCGGCTCCGGTATTCATGTGTTTTACATTATGGTTATATTCTACAATTATTAAATACGTGTATAATTGTTTCTATCATTTAGTTTACCTTGCCTTGTGTCTGTTTATGTGACTCTACAGTCATTGTCACACCCACCATGTGTGTGTGTGTGTGTGTGTGTGTCGCACTGTCATTTATGCCATTCATATATGTGTTTTATGTGTAAGTTGAATCACAGCAAACGTTCCTGCATATAGAGCATGTGTGCTGCAATATTCCACACACCACAATTATGTCTGTCATCCTTTTAAGAACGCACTTGTCTACCAACTTTTACTCCAGTGCAAACAACAATATAGCAAATTGCACATGTTTAATCATTTATTAAGCTGATTAGTCTTTGCAATACATTATTCTTATCATTCTTCCGTCATGCAGCTAGGCTACTTCCGTTATGCTTTCCATTCCACAATCTATAGTCTTAAAGAATTCAAATTCCTGCCGCGCGACATTCAGAGTCGCCTGCTTCACAACTCGTCTACAAGCACAGAGGTGCTTGACTCTGGTAACGTTATTTACATGTGGCAAGGGCAGCATATTTCTCCAGCAACTTCTTTAGGGTTTGGCTAGGACCACTGTAAGAGACCATTCTCTGCACTAAAGAGTCACAAGCATGTTTTTACAATGACAATGATTGCCACCTTTCATGACACTTTTAAAGCCATCTGTGTTGAAAATCGTGGGCATGTCTCTAAGCAGCCATGTCTCAACACAGAGGATACTTCTCCAAAGCTCATCCATACCAGAGACATGAACTCTCTTCAGCAAGATCACAGCCTCCAACATCTTTCAAGCAATTCCATCACATAAACCAAGCCGTTTGGGCTAGTGTAATTGTTTCTATCATTTAGTTTACCTTGCCTTGTGTCTGTTTATGTGACTGTACAGTCATTGTCACACCCACCATGTGTGTGTGTCGCCCTGTCATTTATGCCATTCATATATGTGTTTTATGTGTAAGTTGAATCACAGCAAACGTTCCTGCATATAGAGCATGTGTGCTGCAATATTCCACACACCACAATTATGTCTGTCATCCTTTTAAGAACGCACTTGTCTACCAACTTTTACTCCAGTGCAAACCACAATATAGCAAATTGCACATGTTTAATCATTTATTAAGCTGATTAGTCTTTGCAATACATTATTCTTATCATTCTTCCGTCATGCAGCTAGGCTACTTCCGTTATGCTTTCCATTCCACAATCTATAGTCTTAAAGAATTCAAATTCCTGCCACGCGACATTCAGAGTCGCCTGCTTCACAACTCGTCTACAAGCACAGAGGTGCTTGACTCTGGTAACGTTATTTACATGTGGCAAGGGCAGCATATTTCTCCAGCAACTTCTTTAGGGTTTGGCTAGGACCACTGTAAGAGACCATTCTCTGCACTAAAGAGTCACAAGCATGTTTTTACAATGACAATGATTGCCACCTTTCATGACACTTTTAAAGCCATCTGTGTTGAAAATCGTGGGCATGTCTCTAAGCAGCCATGTCTCAACACAGAGGATACTTCTCCAAAGCTCATCCATACCAGAGACATGAACTCTCTTCAGCAAGATCACAGCCTCCAACATCTTTCAAGCAATTCCATCACATAAACCAAGCCGTTTGGGCTAGTGTAATTGTTTCTATCATTTAGTTTACCTTGCCTTGTGTCTGTTTATGTGACTGTACAGTCATTGTCACACCCACCATGTGTGTGTGTCGCCCTGTCATTTATGCCATTCATATATGTGTTTTATGTGTAAGTTGAATCACAGCAAACGTTCCTGCATATAGAGCATGTGTGCTGCAATATTCCACACACCACAATTATGTCTGTCATCCTTTTAAGAACGCACTTGTCTACCAACTTTTACTCCAGTGCAAACAACAATATAGCAAATTGCACATGTTTAATCATTTATTAAGCTGATTAGTCTTTGCAATACATTATTCTTATCATTCTTCCGTCATGCAGCTAGGCTACTTCCGTTATGCTTTCCATTCCACAATCTATAGTCTTAAAGAATTCAAATTCCTGCCGCGCGACATTCAGAGTCGCCTGCTTCACAACTCGTCTACAAGCACAGAGGTGCTTGACTCTGGTAACGTTATTTACATGTGGCAAGGGCAGCATATTTCTCCAGCAACTTCTTTAGGGTTTGGCTAGGACCACTGTAAGAGACCATTCTCTGCACTAAAGAGTCACAAGCATGTTTTTACAATGACAATGATTGCCACCTTTCATGACACTTTTAAAGCCATCTGTGTTGAAAATCGTGGGCATGTCTCTAAGCAGCCATGTCTCAACACAGAGGATACTTCTCCAAAGCTCATCCATACCAGAGACATGAACTCTCTTCAGCAAGATCACAGCCTCCAACATCTTTCAAGCAATTCCATCACATAAACCAAGCCGTTTGGGCTAGTGTAATTGTTTCTATCATTTAGTTTACCTTGCGTTGTGTCTGTTTATGTGACTCTACAGTCATTGTCACACCCACCATGTGTGTGTGTGTGTGTGTGTGTGTCGCACTGTCATTTATGCCATTCATATATGTGTTTTATGTGTAAGTTGAATCACAGCAAACGTTCCTGCATATAGAGCATGTGTGCTGCAATATTCCACACACCACAATTATGTCTGTCATCTTTTTAAGAACGCACTTGTCTACCAACTTTTACTCCAGTGCAAACCACAATATAGCAAATTGCACATGTTTAATCATTTATTAAGCTGATTAGTCTTTGCAATACATTATTCTTATCATTCTTCCATCATGCAGCTAGGCTACTTCCGTTATGCTTTCCATTCCACAATCTATAGTCTTAAAGAATTCAAATTCCTGCCGCGCGACATTCAGAGTCGCCTGCTTCACAACTCGTCTACAAGCACAGAGGTGCTTGACTCTGGTAACGTTATTTACATGTGGCAAGGGCAGCATATTTCTCCAGCAACTTCTTTAGGGTTTGGCTAGGACCACTGTAAGAGACCATTCTCTGCACTAAAGAGTCACAAGCATGTTTTTACAATGACAATGATTGCCACCTTTCATGACACTTTTAAAGCCATCTGTGTTGAAAATCGTGGGCATGTCTCTAAGCAGCCATGTCTCAACACAGAGGATACTTCTCCAAAGCTCATCCATACCAGAGACATGAACTCTCTTCAGCAAGATCACAGCCTCCAACATCTTTCAAGCAATTCCATCACATAAACCAAGCCGTTTGGGCTAGTGTAATTGTTTCTATCATTTAGTTTACCTTGCCTTGTGTCTGTTTATGTGACTGTACAGTCATTGTCACACCCACCATGTGTGTGTGTCGCCCTGTCATTTATGCCATTCATATATGTGTTTTATGTGTAAGTTGAATCACAGCAAACGTTCCTGCATATAGAGCATGTGTGCTGCAATATTCCACACACCACAATTATGTCTGTCATCCTTTTAAGAACGCACTTGTCTACCAACTTTTACTCCAGTGCAAACCACAATATAGCAAATTGCACATGTTTAATCATTTATTAAGCTGATTAGTCTTTGCAATACATTATTCTTATCATTCTTCCGTCATGCAGCTAGGCTACTTCCGTTATGCTTTCCATTCCACAATCTATAGTCTTAAAGAATTCAAATTCCTGCCACGCGACATTCAGAGTCGCCTGCTTCACAACTCGTCTACAAGCACAGAGGTGCTTGACTCTGGTAACGTTATTTACATGTGGCAAGGGCAGCATATTTCTCCAGCAACTTCTTTAGGGTTTGGCTAGGACCACTGTAAGAGACCATTCTCTGCACTAAAGAGTCACAAGCATGTTTTTACAATGACAATGATTGCCACCTTTCATGACACTTTTAAAGCCATCTGTGTTGAAAATCGTGGGCATGTCTCTAAGCAGCCATGTCTCAACACAGAGGATACTTCTCCAAAGCTCATCCATACCAGAGACATGAACTCTCTTCAGCAAGATCACAGCCTCCAACATCTTTCAAGCAATTCCATCACATAAACCAAGCCGTTTGGGCTAGTGTAATTGTTTCTATCATTTAGTTTACCTTGCCTTGTGTCTGTTTATGTGACTGTACAGTCATTGTCACACCCACCATGTGTGTGTGTCGCCCTGTCATTTATGCCATTCATATATGTGTTTTATGTGTAAGTTGAATCACAGCAAACGTTCCTGCATATAGAGCATGTGTGCTGCAATATTCCACACACCACAATTATGTCTGTCATCCTTTTAAGAACGCACTTGTCTACCAACTTTTACTCCAGTGCAAACAACAATATAGCAAATTGCACATGTTTAATCATTTATTAAGCTGATTAGTCTTTGCAATACATTATTCTTATCATTCTTCCGTCATGCAGCTAGGCTACTTCCGTTATGCTTTCCATTCCACAATCTATAGTCTTAAAGAATTCAAATTCCTGCCGCGCGACATTCAGAGTCGCCTGCTTCACAACTCGTCTACAAGCACAGAGGTGCTTGACTCTGGTAACGTTATTTACATGTGGCAAGGGCAGCATATTTCTCCAGCAACTTCTTTAGGGTTTGGCTAGGACCACTGTAAGAGACCATTCTCTGCACTAAAGAGTCACAAGCATGTTTTTACAATGACAATGATTGCCACCTTTCATGACACTTTTAAAGCCATCTGTGTTGAAAATCGTGGGCATGTCTCTAAGCAGCCATGTCTCAACACAGAGGATACTTCTCCAAAGCTCATCCATACCAGAGACATGAACTCTCTTCAGCAAGATCACAGCCTCCAACATCTTTCAAGCAATTCCATCACATAAACCAAGCCGTTTGGGCTAGTGTAATTGTTTCTATCATTTAGTTTACCTTGCGTTGTGTCTGTTTATGTGACTCTACAGTCATTGTCACACCCACCATGTGTGTGTTTGTGTGTGTGTGTGTCGCACTGTCATTTATGCCATTCATATATGTGTTTTATGTGTAAGTTGAATCACAGCAAACGTTCCTGCATATAGAGCATGTGTGCTGCAATATTCCACACACCACAATTATGTCTGTCATCTTTTTAAGAACGCACTTGTCTACCAACTTTTACTCCAGTGCAAACCACAATATAGCAAATTGCACATGTTTAATCATTTATTAAGCTGATTAGTCTTTGCAATACATTATTCTTATCATTCTTCCGTCATGCAGCTAGGCTACTTCCGTTATGCTTTCCATTCCACAATCTATAGTCTTAAAGAATTCAAATTCCTGCCGCGCGACATTCAGAGTCGCCTGCTTCACAACTCGTCTACAAGCACAGAGGTGCTTGACTCTGGTAACGTTATTTACATGTGGCAAGGGCAGCATATTTCTCCAGCAACTTCTTTAGGGTTTGGCTAGGACCACTGTAAGAGACCATTCTCTGCACTAAAGAGTCACAAGCATGTTTTTACAATGACAATGATTGCCACCTTTCATGACACTTTTAAAGCCATCTGTGTTGAAAATCGTGGGCATGTCTCTAAGCAGCCATGTCTCAACACAGAGGATACTTCTCCAAAGCTCATCCATACCAGAGACATGAACTCTCTTCAGCAAGATCACAGCCTCCAACATCTTTCAAGCAATTCCATCACATAAACCAAGCCGTTTGGGCTAGTGTAATTGTTTCTATCATTTAGTTTACCTTGCCTTGTGTCTGTTTATGTGACTGTACAGTCATTGTCACACCCACCATGTGTGTGTGTCGCCCTGTCATTTATGCCATTCATATATGTGTTTTATGTGTAAGTTGAATCACAGCAAACGTTCCTGCATATAGAGCATGTGTGCTGCAATATTCCACACACCACAATTATGTCTGTCATCCTTTTAAGAACGCACTTGTCTACCAACTTTTACTCCAGTGCAAACCACAATATAGCAAATTGCACATGTTTAATCATTTATTAAGCTGATTAGTCTTTGCAATACATTATTCTTATCATTCTTCCGTCATGCAGCTAGGCTACTTCCGTTATGCTTTCCATTCCACAATCTATAGTCTTAAAGAATTCAAATTCCTGCCGCGCGACATTCAGAGTCGCCTGCTTCACAACTCGTCTACAAGCACAGAGGTGCTTGACTCTGGTAACGTTATTTACATGTGGCAAGGGCAGCATATTTCTCCAGCAACTTCTTTAGGGTTTGGCTAGGACCACTGTAAGAGACCATTCTCTGCACTAAAGAGTCACAAGCATGTTTTTACAATGACAATGATTGCCACCTTTCATGACACTTTTAAAGCCATCTGTGTTGAAAATCGTGGGCATGTCTCTAAGCAGCCATGTCTCAACACAGAGGATACTTCTCCAAAGCTCATCCATACCAGAGACATGAACTCTCTTCAGCAAGATCACAGCCTCCAACATCTTTCAAGCAATTCCATCACATAAACCAAGCCGTTTGGGCTAGTGTAATTGTTTCTATCATTTAGTTTACCTTGCCTTGTGTCTGTTTATGTGACTGTACAGTCATTGTCACACCCACCATGTGTGTGTGTCGCCCTGTCATTTATGCCATTCATATATGTGTTTTATGTGTAAGTTGAATCACAGCAAACGTTCCTGCATATAGAGCATGTGTGCTGCAATATTCCACACACCACAATTATGTCTGTCATCCTTTTAAGAACGCACTTGTCTACCAACTTTTACTCCAGTGCAAACCACAATATAGCAAATTGCACATGTTTAATCATTTATTAAGCTGATTAGTCTTTGCAATACATTATTCTTATCATTCTTCCGTTATGCTTTCCATTCCACAATCTATAGTCTTAAAGAATTCAAATTCCTGCCGCGCGACATTCAGAGTCGCCTGCTTCACAACTCGTCTACAAGCACAGAGGTGCTTGACTCTGGTAACGTTATTTACATGTGGCAAGGGCAGCATATTTCTCCAGCAACTTCTTTAGGGTTTGGCTAGGACCACTGTAAGAGACCATTCTCTGCACTAAAGAGTCACAAGCATGTTTTTACAATGACAATGATTGCCACCTTTCATGACACTTTTAAAGCCATCTGTGTTGAAAATCGTGGGCATGTCTCTAAGCAGCCATGTCTCAACACAGAGGATACTTCTCCAAAGCTCATCCATACCAGAGACATGAACTCTCTTCAGCAAGATCACAGCCTCCAACATCTTTCAAGCAATTCCATCACATAAACCAAGCCGTTTGGGCTAGTGTAATTGTTTCTATCATTTAGTGTAATTGTTTCTATCATTTAGTTTACCTTGCCTTGTGTCTGTTTATGTGACTGTACAGTCATTGTCACACCCACCATGTGTGTGTGTCGCCCTGTCATTTATGCCATTCATATATGTGTTTTATGTGTAAGTTGAATCACAGCAAACGTTCCTGCATATAGAGCATGTGTGCTGCAATATTCCACACACCACAATTATGTCTGTCATCCTTTTAAGAACGCACTTGTCTACCAACTTTTACTCCAGTGCAAACCACAATATAGCAAATTGCACATGTTTAATCATTTATTAAGCTGATTAGTCTTTGCAATACATTATTCTTATCATTCTTCCGTCATGCAGCTAGGCTACTTCCGTTATGCTTTCCATTCCACAATCTATAGTCTTAAAGAATTCAAATTCCTGCCGCGCGACATTCAGAGTCGCCTGCTTCACAACTCGTCTACAAGCACAGAGGTGCTTGACTCTGGTAACGTTATTTACATGTGGCAAGGGCAGCATATTTCTCCAGCAACTTCTTTAGGGTTTGGCTAGGACCACTGTAAGAGACCATTCTCTGCACTAAAGAGTCACAAGCATGTTTTTACAATGACAATGATTGCCACCTTTCATGACACTTTTAAAGCCATCTGTGTTGAAAATCGTGGGCATGTCTCTAAGCAGCCATGTCTCAACACAGAGGATACTTCTCCAAAGCTCATCCATACCAGAGACATGAACTCTCTTCAGCAAGATCACAGCCTCCAACATCTTTCAAGCAATTCCATCACATAAACCAAGCCGTTTGGGCTAGTGTAATTGTTTCTATCATTTAGTTTACCTTGCCTTGTGTCTGTTTATGTGACTGTACAGTCATTGTCACACCCACCATGTGTGTGTGTCGCCCTGTCATTTATGCCATTCATATATGTGTTTTATGTGTAAGTTGAATCACAGCAAACGTTCCTGCATATAGAGCATGTGTGCTGCAATATTCCACACACCACAATTATGTCTGTCATCCTTTTAAGAACGCACTTGTCTACCAACTTTTACTCCAGTGCAAACCACAATATAGCAAATTGCACATGTTTAATCATTTATTAAGCTGATTAGTCTTTGCAATACATTATTCTTATCATTCTTCCGTCATGCAGCTAGGCTACTTCCGTTATGCTTTCCATTCCACAATCTATAGTCTTAAAGAATTCAAATTCCTGCCGCGCGACATTCAGAGTCGCCTGCTTCACAACTCGTCTACAAGCACAGAGGTGCTTGACTCTGGTAACGTTATTTACATGTGGCAAGGGCAGCATATTTCTCCAGCAACTTCTTTAGGGTTTGGCTAGGACCACTGTAAGAGACCATTCTCTGCACTAAAGAGTCACAAGCATGTTTTTACAATGACAATGATTGCCACCTTTCATGACACTTTTAAAGCCATCTGTGTTGAAAATCGTGGGCATGTCTCTAAGCAGCCATGTCTCAACACAGAGGATACTTCTCCAAAGCTCATCCATACCAGAGACATGAACTCTCTTCAGCAAGATCACAGCCTCCAACATCTTTCAAGCAATTCCATCACATAAACCAAGCCGTTTGGGCTAGTGTAATTGTTTCTATCATTTAGTTTACCTTGCCTTGTGTCTGTTTATGTGACTGTACAGTCATTGTCACACCCACCATGTGTGTGTGTCGCCCTGTCATTTATGCCATTCATATATGTGTTTTATGTGTAAGTTGAATCACAGCAAACGTTCCTGCATATAGAGCATGTGTGCTGCAATATTCCACACACCACAATTATGTCTGTCATCCTTTTAAGAACGCACTTGTCTACCAACTTTTACTCCAGTGCAAACCACAATATAGCAAATTGCACATGTTTAATCATTTATTAAGCTGATTAGTCTTTGCAATACATTATTCTTATCATTCTTCCGTCATGCAGCTAGGCTACTTCCGTTATGCTTTCCATTCCACAATCTATAGTCTTAAAGAATTCAAATTCCTGCCGCGCGACATTCAGAGTCGCCTGCTTCACAACTCGTCTACAAGCACAGAGGTGCTTGACTCTGGTAACGTTATTTACATGTGGCAAGGGCAGCATATTTCTCCAGCAACTTCTTTAGGGTTTGGCTAGGACCAGTGTAAGAGACCATTCTCTGCACTAAAGAGTCACAAGCATGTTTTTACAATGATAATGATTGCCACCTTTCATGACACTTTTAAAGCCATCTGTGTTGAAAATCGTGGGCATGTCTCTAAGCAGCCATGTCTCAACACAGAGGATACTTCTCCAAAGCTCATCCATACCAGAGACATGAACTCTCTTCAGCAAGATCACAGCCTCCAACATCTTTCAAGCAATTCCATCACATAAACCAAGCCGTTTGGGCTAGTGTAATTGTTTCTATCATTTAGTTTACCTTGCCTTGTGTCTGTTTATGTGACTGTACAGTCATTGTCACACCCACCATGTGTGTGTGTCGCCCTGTCATTTATGCCATTCATATATGTGTTTTATGTGTAAGTTGAATGACAGCAAACGTTCCTGCATATAGAGCATGTGTGCTGCAATATTCCACACACCACAATTATGTCTGTCATCCTTTTAAGAACGCACTTGTCTACCAACTTTTACTCCAGTGCAAACCACAATATAGCAAAATACACGTGGCAAGCCATACATGACCCATGAGTAGTCCATATACTGTTCACTAATCATATTACTTATTACATTATATCCAGTCATCTTACAACAGTCCTCAGGACACGTATACTTCAAAAAAGATAATAATTATCTTTGGTCATTCTACAAAAAGAAGAAAATGTGAAATGTATTCTCACTATACCTGTTCAGAACAGTTGGTAGACGTCAAAACTCATTACAAAGGCACAAACTTTATTAAAATGACAAACTTTAGAGGATAGAAAGTTACCACTATTTAATTTGTAAATGAACAAAAACGCACGAGTGGCGCTTTTGTTTGTATTTCTTTTGAATTTGTTGTGCCGTTGCCTTGGTAATATGCCTAAAGCCTAAGGGCACCGCCTCCTTTTGATTATTCTTTTTATAATCTACAAAATAAAACATTTCAGTCACATAAACACACATAGGGCAAGGTAAACTAAATGACACAAATAATTACACACATATTTAATCATTGTACATTATCATAACGAAATGCAGATCAATACCGAAGCCACGGGGGCTCATGGGTAAGTCGGGTAGTCCCCCATTCGACCGACGCAAATTACCCATAAAACCCGCCGCGGCTCCGGAATTGATATGTTTTACATTATAATTTATGTTGTACAAATATTATATACGTGTATAATTGTTTGTATCATTTAGTTTACTTTGCCTCGTGTCTGTTTATGTGACTGTACAGTCGTTGTGACTCCCGCCGTGTGTGTGTCGCCAGGGACTTACCGCCCTTCAAATATCTTTTATGGCTAATTTACATAAAGGTGGAGTCATCACGTTTTCACCGCGTGTTCTGCTATTTTTCAGTCACTACAATCAAGTCCGTCTCCTTTTTCATTTGTAAATGAACTAAAACGCACGAGTGGCTCTTTTTGTTTGTATTTCTTTTCTATTTGTTGTGCCGTTGCCTTGGTAATATGCCTAAAGCCAAAGGGCACCACCTCCTTTTCATTATTCTTTTTATAATCTACAAAATAAAACATTTCAGCCGCGGCTCCGGTATTGATGTGTTTTACATTATGGTTATATTCTACAATTATTAAATACGTGTATAATTGTTTCTATCATTTAGTTTACCTTGCCTTGTGTCTGTTTATGTGACTCTACAGTCATTGTCACACCCACCATGTGTGTGTGTGTGTGTGTGTGTGTCGCACTGTCATTTATGCCATTCATATATGTGTTTTATGTGTAAGTTGAATCACAGCAAACGTTCCTGCATATAGAGCATGTGTGCTGCAATATTCCACACACCACAATTATGTCTGTCATCTTTTTAAGAACGCACTTGTCTACCAACTTTTACTCCAGTGCAAACCACAATATAGCAAATTGCACATGTTTAATCATTTATTAAGCTGATTAGTCTTTGCAATACATTATTCTTATCATTCTTCCGTCATGCAGCTAGGCTACTTCCGTTATGCTTTCCATTCCACAATCTATAGTCTTAAAGAATTCAAATTCCTGCCGCGCGACATTCAGAGTCGCCTGCTTCACAACTCGTCTACAAGCACAGAGGTGCTTGACTCTGGTAACGTTATTTACATGTGGCAAGGGCAGCATATTTCTCCAGCAACTTCTTTAGGGTTTGGCTAGGACCACTGTAAGAGACCATTCTCTGCACTAAAGAGTCACAAGCATGTTTTTACAATGACAATGATTGCCACCTTTCATGACACTTTTAAAGCCATCTGTGTTGAAAATCGTGGGCATGTCTCTAAGCAGCCATGTCTCAACACAGAGGATACTTCTCCAAAGCTCATCCATACCAGAGACATGAACTCTCTTCAGCAAGATCACAGCCTCCAACATCTTTCAAGCAATTCCATCACATAAACCAAGCCGTTTGGGCTAGTGTAATTGTTTCTATCATTTAGTTTACCTTGCCTTGTGTCTGTTTATGTGACTGTACAGTCATTGTCACACCCACCATGTGTGTGTGTCGCCCTGTCATTTATGCCATTCATATATGTGTTTTATGTGTAAGTTGAATCACAGCAAACGTTCCTGCATATAGAGCATGTGTGCTGCAATATTCCACACACCACAATTATGTCTGTCATCCTTTTAAGAACGCACTTGTCTACCAACTTTTACTCCAGTGCAAACCACAATATAGCAAATTGCACATGTTTAATCATTTATTAAGCTGATTAGTCTTTGCAATACATTATTCTTATCATTCTTCCGTCATGCAGCTAGGCTACTTCCGTTATGCTTTCCATTCCACAATCTATAGTCTTAAAGAATTCAAATTCCTGCCGCGCGACATTCAGAGTCGCCTGCTTCACAACTCGTCTACAAGCACAGAGGTGCTTGACTCTGGTAACGTTATTTACATGTGGCAAGGGCAGCATATTTCTCCAGCAACTTCTTTAGGGTTTGGCTAGGACCACTGTAAGAGACCATTCTCTGCACTAAAGAGTCACAAGCATGTTTTTACAATGACAATGATTGCCACCTTTCATGACACTTTTAAAGCCATCTGTGTTGAAAATCGTGGGCATGTCTCTAAGCAGCCATGTCTCAACACAGAGGATACTTCTCCAAAGCTCATCCATACCAGAGACATGAACTCTCTTCAGCAAGATCACAGCCTCCAACATCTTTCAAGCAATTCCATCACATAAACCAAGCCGTTTGGGCTAGTGTAATTGTTTCTATCATTTAGTTTACCTTGCCTTGTGTCTGTTTATGTGACTGTACAGTCATTGTCACACCCACCATGTGTGTGTGTCACCCTGTCATTTATGCCATTCATATATGTGTTTTATGTGTAAGTTGAATCACAGCAAACGTTCCTGCATATAGAGCATGTGTGCTGCAATATTCCACACACCACAATTATGTCTGTCATCCTTTTAAGAACGCACTTGTCTACCAACTTTTACTCCAGTGCAAACCACAATATAGCAAATTGCACATGTTTAATCATTTATTAAGCTGATTAGTCTTTGCAATACATTATTCTTATCATTCTTCCGTCATGCAGCTAGGCTACTTCCGTTATGCTTTCCATTCCACAATCTATAGTCTTAAAGAATTCAAATTCCTGCCACGCGACATTCAGAGTCGCCTGCTTCACAACTCGTCTACAAGCACAGAGGTGCTTGACTCTGGTAACGTTATTTACATGTGGCAAGGGCAGCATATTTCTCCAGCAACTTCTTTAGGGTTTGGCTAGGACCACTGTAAGAGACCATTCTCTGCACTAAAGAGTCACAAGCATGTTTTTACAATGACAATGATTGCCACCTTTCATGACACTTTTAAAGCCATCTGTGTTGAAAATCGTGGGCATGTCTCTAAGCAGCCATGTCTCAACACAGAGGATACTTCTCCAAAGCTCATCCATACCAGAGACATGAACTCTCTTCAGCAAGATCACAGCCTCCAACATCTTTCAAGCAATTCCATCACATAAACCAAGCCGTTTGGGCTAGTGTAATTGTTTCTATCATTTAGTTTACCTTGCCTTGTGTCTGTTTATGTGACTGTACAGTCATTGTCACACCCACCATGTGTGTGTGTCGCCCTGTCATTTATGCCATTCATATATGTGTTTTATGTGTAAGTTGAATCACAGCAAACGTTCCTGCATATAGAGCATGTGTGCTGCAATATTCCACACACCACAATTATGTCTGTCATCCTTTTAAGAACGCACTTGTCTACCAACTTTTACTCCAGTGCAAACAACAATATAGCAAATTGCACATGTTTAATCATTTATTAAGCTGATTAGTCTTTGCAATACATTATTCTTATCATTCTTCCGTCATGCAGCTAGGCTACTTCCGTTATGCTTTCCATTCCACAATCTATAGTCTTAAAGAATTCAAATTCCTGCCGCGCGACATTCAGAGTCGCCTGCTTCACAACTCGTCTACAAGCACAGAGGTGCTTGACTCTGGTAACGTTATTTACATGTGGCAAGGGCAGCATATTTCTCCAGCAACTTCTTTAGGGTTTGGCTAGGACCACTGTAAGAGACCATTCTCTGCACTAAAGAGTCACAAGCATGTTTTTACAATGACAATGATTGCCACCTTTCATGACACTTTTAAAGCCATCTGTGTTGAAAATCGTGGGCATGTCTCTAAGCAGCCATGTCTCAACACAGAGGATACTTCTCCAAAGCTCATCCATACCAGAGACATGAACTCTCTTCAGCAAGATCACAGCCTCCAACATCTTTCAAGCAATTCCATCACATAAACCAAGCCGTTTGGGCTAGTGTAATTGTTTCTATCATTTAGTTTACCTTGCCTTGTGTCTGTTTATGTGACTGTACAGTCATTGTCACACCCACCATGTGTGTGTGTCACCCTGTCATTTATGCCATTCATATATGTGTTTTATGTGTAAGTTGAATCACAGCAAACGTTCCTGCATATAGAGCATGTGTGCTGCAATATTCCACACACCACAATTATGTCTGTCATCCTTTTAAGAACGCACTTGTCTACCAACTTTTACTCCAGTGCAAACCACAATATAGCAAATTGCACATGTTTAATCATTTATTAAGCTGATTAGTCTTTGCAATACATTATTCTTATCATTCTTCCGTCATGCAGCTAGGCTACTTCCGTTATGTTTTCCATTCCACAATCTATAGTCTTAAAGAATTCAAATTCCTGCCGCGCGACATTCAGAGTCGCCTGCTTCACAACTCGTCTACAAGCACAGAGGTGCTTGACTCTGGTAACGTTATTTACATGTGGCAAGGGCAGCATATTTCTCCAGCAACTTCTTTAGGGTTTGGCTAGGACCACTGTAAGAGACCATTCTCTGCACTAAAGAGTCACAAGCATGTTTTTACAATGACAATGATTGCCACCTTTCATGACACTTTTAAAGCCATCTGTGTTGAAAATCGTGGGCATGTCTCTAAGCAGCCATGTCTCAACACAGAGGATACTTCTCCAAAGCTCATCCATACCAGAGACATGAACTCTCTTCAGCAAGATCACAGCCTCCAACATCTTTCAAGCAATTCCATCACATAAACCAAGCCGTTTGGGCTAGTGTAATTGTTTCTATCATTTAGTTTACCTTGCCTTGTGTCTGTTTATGTGACTGTACAGTCATTGTCACACCCACCATGTGTGTGTGTCACCCTGTCATTTATGCCATTCATATATGTGTTTTATGTGTAAGTTGAATCACAGCAAACGTTCCTGCATATAGAGCATGTGTGCTGCAATATTCCACACACCACAATTATGTCTGTCATCCTTTTAAGAACGCACTTGTCTACCAACTTTTACTCCAGTGCAAACCACAATATAGCAAATTGCACATGTTTAATCATTTATTAAGCTGATTAGTCTTTGCAATACATTATTCTTATCATTCTTCCGTCATGCAGCTAGGCTACTTCCGTTATGCTTTCCATTCCACAATCTATAGTCTTAAAGAATTCAAATTCCTGCCACGCGACATTCAGAGTCGCCTGCTTCACAACTCGTCTACAAGCACAGAGGTGCTTGACTCTGGTAACGTTATTTACATGTGGCAAGGGCAGCATATTTCTCCAGCAACTTCTTTAGGGTTTGGCTAGGACCACTGTAAGAGACCATTCTCTGCACTAAAGAGTCACAAGCATGTTTTTACAATGACAATGATTGCCACCTTTCATGACACTTTTAAAGCCATCTGTGTTGAAAATCGTGGGCATGTCTCTAAGCAGCCATGTCTCAACACAGAGGATACTTCTCCAAAGCTCATCCATACCAGAGACATGAACTCTCTTCAGCAAGATCACAGCCTCCAACATCTTTCAAGCAATTCCATCACATAAACCAAGCCGTTTGGGCTAGTGTAATTGTTTCTATCATTTAGTTTACCTTGCCTTGTGTCTGTTTATGTGACTGTACAGTCATTGTCACACCCACCATGTGTGTGTGTCGCCCTGTCATTTATGCCATTCATATATGTGTTTTATGTGTAAGTTGAATCACAGCAAACGTTCCTGCATATAGAGCATGTGTGCTGCAATATTCCACACACCACAATTATGTCTGTCATCCTTTTAAGAACGCACTTGTCTACCAACTTTTACTCCAGTGCAAACAACAATATAGCAAATTGCACATGTTTAATCATTTATTAAGCTGATTAGTCTTTGCAATACATTATTCTTATCATTCTTCCGTCATGCAGCTAGGCTACTTCCGTTATGCTTTCCATTCCACAATCTATAGTCTTAAAGAATTCAAATTCCTGCCGCGCGACATTCAGAGTCGCCTGCTTCACAACTCGTCTACAAGCACAGAGGTGCTTGACTCTGGTAACGTTATTTACATGTGGCAAGGGCAGCATATTTCTCCAGCAACTTCTTTAGGGTTTGGCTAGGACCACTGTAAGAGACCATTCTCTGCACTAAAGAGTCACAAGCATGTTTTTACAATGACAATGATTGCCACCTTTCATGACACTTTTAAAGCCATCTGTGTTGAAAATCGTGGGCATGTCTCTAAGCAGCCATGTCTCAACACAGAGGATACTTCTCCAAAGCTCATCCATACCAGAGACATGAACTCTCTTCAGCAAGATCACAGCCTCCAACATCTTTCAAGCAATTCCATCACATAAACCAAGCCGTTTGGGCTAGTGTAATTGTTTCTATCATTTAGTTTACCTTGCCTTGTGTCTGTTTATGTGACTGTACAGTCATTGTCACACCCACCATGTGTGTGTGTCGCCCTGTCATTTATGCCATTCATATATGTGTTTTATGTGTAAGTTGAATCACAGCAAACGTTCCTGCATATAGAGCATGTGTGCTGCAATATTCCACACACCACAATTATGTCTGTCATCTTTTTAAGAACGCACTTGTCTACCAACTTTTACTCCAGTGCAAACCACAATATAGCAAATTGCACATGTTTAATCATTTATTAAGCTGATTAGTCTTTGCAATACATTATTCTTATCATTCTTCCGTCATGCAGCTAGGCTACTTCCGTTATGCTTTCCATTCCACAATCTATAGTCTTAAAGAATTCAAATTCCTGCCGCGCGACATTCAGAGTCGCCTGCTTCACAACTCGTCTACAAGCACAGAGGTGCTTGACTCTGGTAACGTTATTTACATGTGGCAAGGGCAGCATATTTCTCCAGCAACTTCTTTAGGGTTTGGCTAGGACCACTGTAAGAGACCATTCTCTGCACTAAAGAGTCACAAGCATGTTTTTACAATGACAATGATTGCCACCTTTCATGACACTTTTAAAGCCATCTGTGTTGAAAATCGTGGGCATGTCTCTAAGCAGCCATGTCTCAACACAGAGGATACTTCTCCAAAGCTCATCCATACCAGAGACATGAACTCTCTTCAGCAAGATCACAGCCTCCAACATCTTTCAAGCAATTCCATCACATAAACCAAGCCGTTTGGGCTAGTGTAATTGTTTCTATCATTTAGTTTACCTTGCCTTGTGTCTGTTTATGTGACTGTACAGTCATTGTCACACCCACCATGTGTGTGTGTCGCCCTGTCATTTATGCCATTCATATATGTGTTTTATGTGTAAGTTGAATCACAGCAAACGTTCCTGCATATAGAGCATGTGTGCTGCAATATTCCACACACCACAATTATGTCTGTCATCCTTTTAAGAACGCACTTGTCTACCAACTTTTACTCCAGTGCAAACCACAATATAGCAAATTGCACATGTTTAATCATTTATTAAGCTGATTAGTCTTTGCAATACATTATTCTTATCATTCTTCCGTCATGCAGCTAGGCTACTTCCGTTATGCTTTCCATTCCACAATCTATAGTCTTAAAGAATTCAAATTCCTGCCGCGCGACATTCAGAGTCGCCTGCTTCACAACTCGTCTACAAGCACAGAGGTGCTTGACTCTGGTAACGTTATTTACATGTGGCAAGGGCAGCATATTTCTCCAGCAACTTCTTTAGGGTTTGGCTAGGACCACTGTAAGAGACCATTCTCTGCACTAAAGAGTCACAAGCATGTTTTTACAATGACAATGATTGCCACCTTTCATGACACTTTTAAAGCCATCTGTGTTGAAAATCGTGGGCATGTCTCTAAGCAGCCATGTCTCAACACAGAGGATACTTCTCCAAAGCTCATCCATACCAGAGACATGAACTCTCTTCAGCAAGATCACAGCCTCCAACATCTTTCAAGCAATTCCATCACATAAACCAAGCCGTTTGGGCTAGTGTAATTGTTTCTATCATTTAGTTTACCTTGCCTTGTGTCTGTTTATGTGACTGTACAGTCATTGTCACACCCACCATGTGTGTGTGTCACCCTGTCATTTATGCCATTCATATATGTGTTTTATGTGTAAGTTGAATCACAGCAAACGTTCCTGCATATAGAGCATGTGTGCTGCAATATTCCACACACCACAATTATGTCTGTCATCCTTTTAAGAACGCACTTGTCTACCAACTTTTACTCCAGTGCAAACCACAATATAGCAAATTGCACATGTTTAATCATTTATTAAGCTGATTAGTCTTTGCAATACATTATTCTTATCATTCTTCCGTCATGCAGCTAGGCTACTTCCGTTATGCTTTCCATTCCACAATCTATAGTCTTAAAGAATTCAAATTCCTGCCACGCGACATTCAGAGTCGCCTGCTTCACAACTCGTCTACAAGCACAGAGGTGCTTGACTCTGGTAACGTTATTTACATGTGGCAAGGGCAGCATATTTCTCCAGCAACTTCTTTAGGGTTTGGCTAGGACCACTGTAAGAGACCATTCTCTGCACTAAAGAGTCACAAGCATGTTTTTACAATGACAATGATTGCCACCTTTCATGACACTTTTAAAGCCATCTGTGTTGAAAATCGTGGGCATGTCTCTAAGCAGCCATGTCTCAACACAGAGGATACTTCTCCAAAGCTCATCCATACCAGAGACATGAACTCTCTTCAGCAAGATCACAGCCTCCAACATCTTTCAAGCAATTCCATCACATAAACCAAGCCGTTTGGGCTAGTGTAATTGTTTCTATCATTTAGTTTACCTTGCCTTGTGTCTGTTTATGTGACTGTACAGTCATTGTCACACCCACCATGTGTGTGTGTCGCCCTGTCATTTATGCCATTCATATATGTGTTTTATGTGTAAGTTGAATCACAGCAAACGTTCCTGCATATAGAGCATGTGTGCTGCAATATTCCACACACCACAATTATGTCTGTCATCCTTTTAAGAACGCACTTGTCTACCAACTTTTACTCCAGTGCAAACAACAATATAGCAAATTGCACATGTTTAATCATTTATTAAGCTGATTAGTCTTTGCAATACATTATTCTTATCATTCTTCCGTCATGCAGCTAGGCTACTTCCGTTATGCTTTCCATTCCACAATCTATAGTCTTAAAGAATTCAAATTCCTGCCGCGCGACATTCAGAGTCGCCTGCTTCACAACTCGTCTACAAGCACAGAGGTGCTTGACTCTGGTAACGTTATTTACATGTGGCAAGGGCAGCATATTTCTCCAGCAACTTCTTTAGGGTTTGGCTAGGACCACTGTAAGAGACCATTCTCTGCACTAAAGAGTCACAAGCATGTTTTTACAATGACAATGATTGCCACCTTTCATGACACTTTTAAAGCCATCTGTGTTGAAAATCGTGGGCATGTCTCTAAGCAGCCATGTCTCAACACAGAGGATACTTCTCCAAAGCTCATCCATACCAGAGACATGAACTCTCTTCAGCAAGATCACAGCCTCCAACATCTTTCAAGCAATTCCATCACATAAACCAAGCCGTTTGGGCTAGTGTAATTGTTTCTATCATTTAGTTTACCTTGCGTTGTGTCTGTTTATGTGACTCTACAGTCATTGTCACACCCACCATGTGTGTGTGTGTGTGTGTCGCACTGTCATTTATGCCATTCATATATGTGTTTTATGTGTAAGTTGAATCACAGCAAACGTTCCTGCATATAGAGCATGTGTGCTGCAATATTCCACACACCACAATTATGTCTGTCATCTTTTTAAGAACGCACTTGTCTACCAACTTTTACTCCAGTGCAAACCACAATATAGCAAATTGCACATGTTTAATCATTTATTAAGCTGATTAGTCTTTGCAATACATTATTCTTATCATTCTTCCGTCATGCAGCTAGGCTACTTCCGTTATGCTTTCCATTCCACAATCTATAGTCTTAAAGAATTCAAATTCCTGCCGCGCGACATTCAGAGTCGCCTGCTTCACAACTCGTCTACAAGCACAGAGGTGCTTGACTCTGGTAACGTTATTTACATGTGGCAAGGGCAGCATATTTCTCCAGCAACTTCTTTAGGGTTTGGCTAGGACCACTGTAAGAGACCATTCTCTGCACTAAAGAGTCACAAGCATGTTTTTACAATGACAATGATTGCCACCTTTCATGACACTTTTAAAGCCATCTGTGTTGAAAATCGTGGGCATGTCTCTAAGCAGCCATGTCTCAACACAGAGGATACTTCTCCAAAGCTCATCCATACCAGAGACATGAACTCTCTTCAGCAAGATCACAGCCTCCAACATCTTTCAAGCAATTCCATCACATAAACCAAGCCGTTTGGGCTAGTGTAATTGTTTCTATCATTTAGTTTACCTTGCCTTGTGTCTGTTTATGTGACTGTACAGTCATTGTCACACCCACCATGTGTGTGTGTCGCCCTGTCATTTATGCCATTCATATATGTGTTTTATGTGTAAGTTGAATCACAGCAAACGTTCCTGCATATAGAGCATGTGTGCTGCAATATTCCACACACCACAATTATGTCTGTCATCTTTTTAAGAACGCACTTGTCTACCAACTTTTACTCCAGTGCAAACCACAATATAGCAAATTGCACATGTTTAATCATTTATTAAGCTGATTAGTCTTTGCAATACATTATTCTTATCATTCTTCCGTCATGCAGCTAGGCTACTTCCGTTATGCTTTCCATTCCACAATCTATAGTCTTAAAGAATTCAAATTCCTGCCGCGCGACATTCAGAGTCGCCTGCTTCACAACTCGTCTACAAGCACAGAGGTGCTTGACTCTGGTAACGTTATTTACATGTGGCAAGGGCAGCATATTTCTCCAGCAACTTCTTTAGGGTTTGGCTAGGACCACTGTAAGAGACCATTCTCTGCACTAAAGAGTCACAAGCATGTTTTTACAATGACAATGATTGCCACCTTTCATGACACTTTTAAAGCCATCTGTGTTGAAAATCGTGGGCATGTCTCTAAGCAGCCATGTCTCAACACAGAGGATACTTCTCCAAAGCTCATCCATACCAGAGACATGAACTCTCTTCAGCAAGATCACAGCCTCCAACATCTTTCAAGCAATTCCATCACATAAACCAAGCCGTTTGGGCTAGTGTAATTGTTTCTATCATTTAGTTTACCTTGCCTTGTGTCTGTTTATGTGACTGTACAGTCATTGTCACACCCACCATGTGTGTGTGTCGCCCTGTCATTTATGCCATTCATATATGTGTTTTATGTGTAAGTTGAATCACAGCAAACGTTCCTGCATATAGAGCATGTGTGCTGCAATATTCCACACACCACAATTATGTCTGTCATCCTTTTAAGAACGCACTTGTCTACCAACTTTTACTCCAGTGCAAACCACAATATAGCAAATTGCACATGTTTAATCATTTATTAAGCTGATTAGTCTTTGCAATACATTATTCTTATCATTCTTCCGTCATGCAGCTAGGCTACTTCCGTTATGCTTTCCATTCCACAATCTATAGTCTTAAAGAATTCAAATTCCTGCCGCGCGACATTCAGAGTCGCCTGCTTCACAACTCGTCTACAAGCACAGAGGTGCTTGACTCTGGTAACGTTATTTACATGTGGCAAGGGCAGCATATTTCTCCAGCAACTTCTTTAGGGTTTGGCTAGGACCACTGTAAGAGACCATTCTCTGCACTAAAGAGTCACAAGCATGTTTTTACAATGACAATGATTGCCACCTTTCATGACACTTTTAAAGCCATCTGTGTTGAAAATCGTGGGCATGTCTCTAAGCAGCCATGTCTCAACACAGAGGATACTTCTCCAAAGCTCATCCATACCAGAGACATGAACTCTCTTCAGCAAGATCACAGCCTCCAACATCTTTCAAGCAATTCCATCACATAAACCAAGCCGTTTGGGCTAGTGTAATTGTTTCTATCATTTAGTTTACCTTGCCTTGTGTCTGTTTATGTGACTGTACAGTCATTGTCACACCCACCATGTGTGTGTGTCGCCCTGTCATTTATGCCATTCATATATGTGTTTTATGTGTAAGTTGAATCACAGCAAACGTTCCTGCATATAGAGCATGTGTGCTGCAATATTCCACACACCACAATTATGTCTGTCATCCTTTTAAGAACGCACTTGTCTACCAACTTTTACTCCAGTGCAAACAACAATATAGCAAATTGCACATGTTTAATCATTTATTAAGCTGATTAGTCTTTGCAATACATTATTCTTATCATTCTTCCGTCATGCAGCTAGGCTACTTCCGTTATGCTTTCCATTCCACAATCTATAGTCTTAAAGAATTCAAATTCCTGCCGCGCGACATTCAGAGTCGCCTGCTTCACAACTCGTCTACAAGCACAGAGGTGCTTGACTCTGGTAACGTTATTTACATGTGGCAAGGGCAGCATATTTCTCCAGCAACTTCTTTAGGGTTTGGCTAGGACCACTGTAAGAGACCATTCTCTGCACTAAAGAGTCACAAGCATGTTTTTACAATGACAATGATTGCCACCTTTCATGACACTTTTAAAGCCATCTGTGTTGAAAATCGTGGGCATGTCTCTAAGCAGCCATGTCTCAACACAGAGGATACTTCTCCAAAGCTCATCCATACCAGAGACATGAACTCTCTTCAGCAAGATCACAGCCTCCAACATCTTTCAAGCAATTCCATCACATAAACCAAGCCGTTTGGGCTAGTGTAATTGTTTCTATCATTTAGTTTACCTTGCCTTGTGTCTGTTTATGTGACTGTACAGTCATTGTCACACCCACCATGTGTGTGTGTCGCCCTGTCATTTATGCCATTCATATATGTGTTTTATGTGTAAGTTGAATCACAGCAAACGTTCCTGCATATAGAGCATGTGTGCTGCAATATTCCACACACCACAATTATGTCTGTCATCCTTTTAAGAACGCACTTGTCTACCAACTTTTACTCCAGTGCAAACCACAATATAGCAAATTGCACATGTTTAATCATTTATTAAGCTGATTAGTCTTTGCAATACATTATTCTTATCATTCTTCCGTCATGCAGCTAGGCTACTTCCGTTATGCTTTCCATTCCACAATCTATAGTCTTAAAGAATTCAAATTCCTGCCGCGCGACATTCAGAGTCGCCTGCTTCACAACTCGTCTACAAGCACAGAGGTGCTTGACTCTGGTAACGTTATTTACATGTGGCAAGGGCAGCATATTTCTCCAGCAACTTCTTTAGGGTTTGGCTAGGACCACTGTAAGAGACCATTCTCTGCACTAAAGAGTCACAAGCATGTTTTTACAATGACAATGATTGCCACCTTTCATGACACTTTTAAAGCCATCTGTGTTGAAAATCGTGGGCATGTCTCTAAGCAGCCATGTCTCAACACAGAGGATACTTCTCCAAAGCTCATCCATACCAGAGACATGAACTCTCTTCAGCAAGATCACAGCCTCCAACATCTTTCAAGCAATTCCATCACATAAACCAAGCCGTTTGGGCTAGTGTAATTGTTTCTATCATTTAGTTTACCTTGCCTTGTGTCTGTTTATGTGACTGTACAGTCATTGTCACACCCACCATGTGTGTGTGTCACCCTGTCATTTATGCCATTCATATATGTGTTTTATGTGTAAGTTGAATCACAGCAAACGTTCATGCATATAGAGCATGTGTGCTGCAATATTCCACACACCACAATTATGTCTGTCATCCTTTTAAGAACGCACTTGTCTACCAACTTTTACTCCAGTGCAAACCACAATATAGCAAATTGCACATGTTTAATCATTTATTAAGCTGATTAGTCTTTGCAATACATTATTCTTATCATTCTTCCGTCATGCAGCTAGGCTACTTCCGTTATGCTTTCCATTCCACAATCTATAGTCTTAAAGAATTCAAATTCCTGCCACGCGACATTCAGAGTCGCCTGCTTCACAACTCGTCTACAAGCACAGAGGTGCTTGACTCTGGTAACGTTATTTACATGTGGCAAGGGCAGCATATTTCTCCAGCAACTTCTTTAGGGTTTGGCTAGGACCACTGTAAGAGACCATTCTCTGCACTAAAGAGTCACAAGCATGTTTTTACAATGACAATGATTGCCACCTTTCATGACACTTTTAAAGCCATCTGTGTTGAAAATCGTGGGCATGTCTCTAAGCAGCCATGTCTCAACACAGAGGATACTTCTCCAAAGCTCATCCATACCAGAGACATGAACTCTCTTCAGCAAGATCACAGCCTCCAACATCTTTCAAGCAATTCCATCACATAAACCAAGCCGTTTGGGCTAGTGTAATTGTTTCTATCATTTAGTTTACCTTGCCTTGTGTCTGTTTATGTGACTGTACAGTCATTGTCACACCCACCATGTGTGTGTGTCGCCCTGTCATTTATGCCATTCATATATGTGTTTTATGTGTAAGTTGAATCACAGCAAACGTTCCTGCATATAGAGCATGTGTGCTGCAATATTCCACACACCACAATTATGTCTGTCATCCTTTTAAGAACGCACTTGTCTACCAACTTTTACTCCAGTGCAAACAACAATATAGCAAATTGCACATGTTTAATCATTTATTAAGCTGATTAGTCTTTGCAATACATTATTCTTATCATTCTTCCGTCATGCAGCTAGGCTACTTCCGTTATGCTTTCCATTCCACAATCTATAGTCTTAAAGAATTCAAATTCCTGCCGCGCGACATTCAGAGTCGCCTGCTTCACAACTCGTCTACAAGCACAGAGGTGCTTGACTCTGGTAACGTTATTTACATGTGGCAAGGGCAGCATATTTCTCCAGCAACTTCTTTAGGGTTTGGCTAGGACCACTGTAAGAGACCATTCTCTGCACTAAAGAGTCACAAGCATGTTTTTACAATGACAATGATTGCCACCTTTCATGACACTTTTAAAGCCATCTGTGTTGAAAATCGTGGGCATGTCTCTAAGCAGCCATGTCTCAACACAGAGGATACTTCTCCAAAGCTCATCCATACCAGAGACATGAACTCTCTTCAGCAAGATCACAGCCTCCAACATCTTTCAAGCAATTCCATCACATAAACCAAGCCGTTTGGGCTAGTGTAATTGTTTCTATCATTTAGTTTACCTTGCGTTGTGTCTGTTTATGTGACTCTACAGTCATTGTCACACCCACCATGTGTGTGTGTGTGTGTGTGTGTGTCGCACTGTCATTTATGCCATTCATATATGTGTTTTATGTGTAAGTTGAATCACAGCAAACGTTCCTGCATATAGAGCATGTGTGCTGCAATATTCCACACACCACAATTATGTCTGTCATCTTTTTAAGAACGCACTTGTCTACCAACTTTTACTCCAGTGCAAACCACAATATAGCAAATTGCACATGTTTAATCATTTATTAAGCTGATTAGTCTTTGCAATACATTATTCTTATCATTCTTCCGTCATGCAGCTAGGCTACTTCCGTTATGCTTTCCATTCCACAATCTATAGTCTTAAAGAATTCAAATTCCTGCCGCGCGACATTCAGAGTCGCCTGCTTCACAACTCGTCTACAAGCACAGAGGTGCTTGACTCTGGTAACGTTATTTACATGTGGCAAGGGCAGCATATTTCTCCAGCAACTTCTTTAGGGTTTGGCTAGGACCACTGTAAGAGACCATTCTCTGCACTAAAGAGTCACAAGCATGTTTTTACAATGACAATGATTGCCACCTTTCATGACACTTTTAAAGCCATCTGTGTTGAAAATCGTGGGCATGTCTCTAAGCAGCCATGTCTCAACACAGAGGATACTTCTCCAAAGCTCATCCATACCAGAGACATGAACTCTCTTCAGCAAGATCACAGCCTCCAACATCTTTCAAGCAATTCCATCACATAAACCAAGCCGTTTGGGCTAGTGTAATTGTTTCTATCATTTAGTTTACCTTGCCTTGTGTCTGTTTATGTGACTGTACAGTCATTGTCACACCCACCATGTGTGTGTGTCGCCCTGTCATTTATGCCATTCATATATGTGTTTTATGTGTAAGTTGAATCACAGCAAACGTTCCTGCATATAGAGCATGTGTGCTGCAATATTCCACACACCACAATTATGTCTGTCATCCTTTTAAGAACGCACTTGTCTACCAACTTTTACTCCAGTGCAAACCACAATATAGCAAATTGCACATGTTTAATCATTTATTAAGCTGATTAGTCTTTGCAATACATTATTCTTATCATTCTTCCGTCATGCAGCTAGGCTACTTCCGTTATGCTTTCCATTCCACAATCTATAGTCTTAAAGAATTCAAATTCCTGCCGCGCGACATTCAGAGTCGCCTGCTTCACAACTCGTCTACAAGCACAGAGGTGCTTGACTCTGGTAACGTTATTTACATGTGGCAAGGGCAGCATATTTCTCCAGCAACTTCTTTAGGGTTTGGCTAGGACCACTGTAAGAGACCATTCTCTGCACTAAAGAGTCACAAGCATGTTTTTACAATGACAATGATTGCCACCTTTCATGACACTTTTAAAGCCATCTGTATTGAAAATCGTGGGCATGTCTCTAAGCAGCCATGTCTCAACACAGAGGATACTTCTCCAAAGCTCATCCATACCAGAGACATGAACTCTCTTCAGCAAGATCACAGCCTCCAACATCTTTCAAGCAATTCCATCACATAAACCAAGCCGTTTGGGCTAGTGTAATTGTTTCTATCATTTAGTTTACCTTGCCTTGTGTCTGTTTATGTGACTGTACAGTCATTGTCACACCCACCATGTGTGTGTGTCGCCCTGTCATTTATGCCATTCATATATGTGTTTTATGTGTAAGTTGAATGACAGCAAACGTTCCTGCATATAGAGCATGTGTGCTGCAATATTCCACACACCACAATTATGTCTGTCATCCTTTTAAGAACGCACTTGTCTACCAACTTTTACTCCAGTGCAAACCACAATATAGCAAATTGCACATGTTTAATCATTTATTAAGCTGATTAGTCTTTGCAATACATTATTCTTATCATTCTTCCGTCATGCAGCTAGGCTACTTCCGTTATGCTTTCCATTCCACAATCTATAGTCTTAAAGAATTCAAATTCCTGCCGCGCGACATTCAGAGTCGCCTGCTTCACAACTCGTCTACAAGCACAGAGGTGCTTGACTCTGGTAACGTTATTTACATGTGGCAAGGGCAGCATATTTCTCCAGCAACTTCTTTAGGGTTTGGCTAGGACCACTGTAAGAGACCATCCTCTGCACTAAAGAGTCACAAGCATGTTTTTACAATGACAATGATTGCCACCTTTCATGACACTTTTAAAGCCATCTGTGTTGAAAATCGTGGGCATGTCTCTAAGCAGCCATGTCTCAACACAGAGGATACTTCTCCAAAGCTCATCCATACCAGAGACATGAACTCTCTTCAGCAAGATCACAGCCTCCAACATCTTTCAAGCAATTCCATCACATAAACCAAGCCGTTTGGGCTAGTGTAATTGTTTCTATCATTTAGTTTACCTTGCCTTGTGTCTGTTTATGTGACTGTACAGTCATTGTCACACCCACCATGTGTGTGTGTCGCCCTGTCATTTATGCCATTCATATATGTGTTTTATGTGTAAGTTGAATCACAGCAAACGTTCCTGCATATAGAGCATGTGTGCTGCAATATTCCACACACCACAATTATGTCTGTCATCCTTTTAAGAACGCACTTGTCTACCAACTTTTACTCCAGTGCAAACCACAATATAGCAAATTGCACATGTTTAATCATTTATTAAGCTGATTAGTCTTTGCAATACATTATTCTTATCATTCTTCCGTCATGCAGCTAGGCTACTTCCGTTATGCTTTCCATTCCACAATCTATAGTCTTAAAGAATTCAAATTCCTGCCGCGCGACATTCAGAGTCGCCTGCTTCACAACTCGTCTACAAGCACAGAGGTGCTTGACTCTGGTAACGTTATTTACATGTGGCAAGGGCAGCATATTTCTCCAGCAACTTCTTTAGGGTTTGGCTAGGACCACTGTAAGAGACCATTCTCTGCACTAAAGAGTCACAAGCATGTTTTTACAATGACAATGATTGCCACCTTTCATGACACTTTTAAAGCCATCTGTGTTGAAAATCGTGGGCATGTCTCTAAGCAGCCATGTCTCAACACAGAGGATACTTCTCCAAAGCTCATCCATACCAGAGACATGAACTCTCTTCAGCAAGATCACAGCCTCCAACATCTTTCAAGCAATTCCATCACATAAACCAAGCCGTTTGGGCTAGTGTAATTGTTTCTATCATTTAGTTTACCTTGCCTTGTGTCTGTTTATGTGACTGTACAGTCATTGTCACACCCACCATGTGTGTGTGTCGCCCTGTCATTTATGCCATTCATATATGTGTTTTATGTGTAAGTTGAATCACAGCAAACGTTCCTGCATATAGAGCATGTGTGCTGCAATATTCCACACACCACAATTATGTCTGTCATCCTTTTAAGAACGCACTTGTCTACCAACTTTTACTCCAGTGCAAACCACAATATAGCAAATTGCACATGTTTAATCATTTATTAAGCTGATTAGTCTTTGCAATACATTATTCTTATCATTCTTCCGTCATGCAGCTAGGCTACTTCCGTTATGCTTTCCATTCCACAATCTATAGTCTTAAAGAATTCAAATTCCTGCCGCGCGACATTCAGAGTCGCCTGCTTCACAACTCGTCTACAAGCACAGAGGTGCTTGACTCTGGTAACGTTATTTACATGTGGCAAGGGCAGCATATTTCTCCAGCAACTTCTTTAGGGTTTGGCTAGGACCACTGTAAGAGACCATTCTCTGCACTAAAGAGTCACAAGCATGTTTTTACAATGACAATGATTGCCACCTTTCATGACACTTTTAAAGCCATCTGTGTTGAAAATCGTGGGCATGTCTCTAAGCAGCCATGTCTCAACACAGAGGATACTTCTCCAAAGCTCATCCATACCAGAGACATGAACTCTCTTCAGCAAGATCACAGCCTCCAACATCTTTCAAGCAATTCCATCACATAAACCAAGCCGTTTGGGCTAGTGTAATTGTTTCTATCATTTAGTTTACCTTGCCTTGTGTCTGTTTATGTGACTGTACAGTCATTGTCACACCCACCATGTGTGTGTGTCGCCCTGTCATTTATGCCATTCATATATGTGTTTTATGTGTAAGTTGAATCACAGCAAACGTTCCTGCATATAGAGCATGTGTGCTGCAATATTCCACACACCACAATTATGTCTGTCATCCTTTTAAGAACGCACTTGTCTACCAACTTTTACTCCAGTGCAAACCACAATATAGCAAATTGCACATGTTTAATCATTTATTAAGCTGATTAGTCTTTGCAATACATTATTCTTATCATTCTTCCGTCATGCAGCTAGGCTACTTCCGTTATGCTTTCCATTCCACAATCTATAGTCTTAAAGAATTCAAATTCCTGCCGCGCGACATTCAGAGTCGCCTGCTTCACAACTCGTCTACAAGCACAGAGGTGCTTGACTCTGGTAACGTTATTTACATGTGGCAAGGGCAGCATATTTCTCCAGCAACTTCTTTAGGGTTTGGCTAGGACCACTGTAAGAGACCATTCTCTGCACTAAAGAGTCACAAGCATGTTTTTACAATGACAATGATTGCCACCTTTCATGACACTTTTAAAGCCATCTGTGTTGAAAATCGTGGGCATGTCTCTAAGCAGCCATGTCTCAACACAGAGGATACTTCTCCAAAGCTCATCCATACCAGAGACATGAACTCTCTTCAGCAAGATCACAGCCTCCAACATCTTTCAAGCAATTCCATCACATAAACCAAGCCGTTTGGGCTAGTGTAATTGTTTCTATCATTTAGTTTACCTTGCCTTGTGTCTGTTTATGTGACTGTACAGTCATTGTCACACCCACCATGTGTGTGTGTCGCCCTGTCATTTATGCCATTCATATATGTGTTTTATGTGTAAGTTGAATGACAGCAAACGTTCCTGCATATAGAGCATGTGTGCTGCAATATTCCACACACCACAATTATGTCTGTCATCCTTTTAAGAACGCACTTGTCTACCAACTTTTACTCCAGTGCAAACCACAATATAGCAAATTGCACATGTTTAATCATTTATTAAGCTGATTAGTCTTTGCAATACATTATTCTTATCATTCTTCCGTCATGCAGCTAGGCTACTTCCGTTATGCTTTCCATTCCACAATCTATAGTCTTAAAGAATTCAAATTCCTGCCGCGCGACATTCAGAGTCGCCTGCTTCACAACTCGTCTACAAGCACAGAGGTGCTTGACTCTGGTAACGTTATTTACATGTGGCAAGGGCAGCATATTTCTCCAGCAACTTCTTTAGGGTTTGGCTAGGACCACTGTAAGAGACCATTCTCTGCACTAAAGAGTCACAAGCATGTTTTTACAATGACAATGATTGCCACCTTTCATGACACTTTTAAAGCCATCTGTGTTGAAAATCGTGGGCATGTCTCTAAGCAGCCATGTCTCAACACAGAGGATACTTCTCCAAAGCTCATCCATACCAGAGACATGAACTCTCTTCAGCAAGATCACAGCCTCCAACATCTTTCAAGCAATTCCATCACATAAACCAAGCCGTTTGGGCTAGTGTAATTGTTTCTATCATTTAGTTTACCTTGCCTTGTGTCTGTTTATGTGACTGTACAGTCATTGTCACACCCACCATGTGTGTGTGTCGCCCTGTCATTTATGCCATTCATATATGTGTTTTATGTGTAAGTTGAATCACAGCAAACGTTCCTGCATATAGAGCATGTGTGCTGCAATATTCCACACACCACAATTATGTCTGTCATCCTTTTAAGAACGCACTTGTCTACCAACTTTTACTCCAGTGCAAACCACAATATAGCAAATTGCACATGTTTAATCATTTATTAAGCTGATTAGTCTTTGCAATACATTATTCTTATCATTCTTCCGTCATGCAGCTAGGCTACTTCCGTTATGCTTTCCATTCCACAATCTATAGTCTTAAAGAATTCAAATTCCTGCCGCGCGACATTCAGAGTCGCCTGCTTCACAACTCGTCTACAAGCACAGAGGTGCTTGACTCTGGTAACGTTATTTACATGTGGCAAGGGCAGCATATTTCTCCAGCAACTTCTTTAGGGTTTGGCTAGGACCACTGTAAGAGACCATTCTCTGCACTAAAGAGTCACAAGCATGTTTTTACAATGACAATGATTGCCACCTTTCATGACACTTTTAAAGCCATCTGTGTTGAAAATCGTGGGCATGTCTCTAAGCAGCCATGTCTCAACACAGAGGATACTTCTCCAAAGCTCATCCATACCAGAGACATGAACGCTCTTCAGCAAGATCACAGCCTCCAACATCTTTCAAGCAATTCCATCACATAAACCAAGCCGTTTGGGCTAGTGTAATTGTTTCTATCATTTAGTTTACCTTGCCTTGTGTCTGTTTATGTGACTCTACAGTCATTGTCACACCCACCATGTGTGTGTGTCGCCCTGTCATTTATGCCATTCATATATGTGTTTTATGTGTAAGTTGAATCACAGCAAACGTTCCTGCATATAGAGCATGTGTGCTGCAATATTCCACACACCACAATTATGTCTGTCATCCTTTTAAGAACGCACTTGTCTACCAACTTTTACTCCAGTGCAAACCACAATATAGCAAATTGCACATGTTTAATCATTTATTAAGCTGATTAGTCTTTGCAATACATTATTCTTATCATTCTTCCGTCATGCAGCTAGGCTACTTCCGTTATGCTTTCCATTCCACAATCTATAGTCTTAAAGAATTCAAATTCCTGCCGCGCGACATTCAGAGTCGCCTGCTTCACAACTCGTCTACAAGCACAGAGGTGCTTGACTCTGGTAACGTTATTTACATGTGGCAAGGGCAGCATATTTCTCCAGCAACTTCTTTAGGGTTTGGCTAGGACCACTGTAAGAGACCATTCTCTGCACTAAAGAGTCACAAGCATGTTTTTACAATGACAATGATTGCCACCTTTCATGACACTTTTAAAGCCATCTGTGTTGAAAATCGTGGGCATGTCTCTAAGCAGCCATGTCTCAACACAGAGGATACTTCTCCAAAGCTCATCCATACCAGAGACATGAACTCTCTTCAGCAAGATCACAGCCTCCAACATCTTTCAAGCAATTCCATCACATAAACCAAGCCGTTTGGGCTAGTGTAATTGTTTCTATCATTTAGTTTACCTTGCCTTGTGTCTGTTTATGTGACTGTACAGTCATTGTCACACCCACCATGTGTGTGTGTCGCCCTGTCATTTATGCCATTCATATATGTGTTTTATGTGTAAGTTGAATGACAGCAAACGTTCCTGCATATAGAGCATGTGTGCTGCAATATTCCACACACCACAATTATGTCTGTCATCCTTTTAAGAACGCACTTGTCTACCAACTTTTACTCCAGTGCAAACCACAATATAGCAAATTGCACATGTTTAATCATTTATTAAGCTGATTAGTCTTTGCAATACATTATTCTTATCATTCTTCCGTCATGCAGCTAGGCTACTTCCGTTATGCTTTCCATTCCACAATCTATAGTCTTAAAGAATTCAAATTCCTGCCGCGCGACATTCAGAGTCGCCTGCTTCACAACTCGTCTACAAGCACAGAGGTGCTTGACTCTGGTAACGTTATTTACATGTGGCAAGGGCAGCATATTTCTCCAGCAACTTCTTTAGGGTTTGGCTAGGACCACTGTAAGAGACCATTCTCTGCACTAAAGAGTCACAAGCATGTTTTTACAATGACAATGATTGCCACCTTTCATGACACTTTTAAAGCCATCTGTGTTGAAAATCGTGGGCATGTCTCTAAGCAGCCATGTCTCAACACAGAGGATACTTCTCCAAAGCTCATCCATACCAGAGACATGAACTCTCTTCAGCAAGATCACAGCCTCCAACATCTTTCAAGCAATTCCATCACATAAACCAAGCCGTTTGGGCTAGTGTAATTGTTTCTATCATTTAGTTTACCTTGCCTTGTGTCTGTTTATGTGACTGTACAGTCATTGTCACACCCACCATGTGTGTGTGTCGCCCTGTCATTTATGCCATTCATATATGTGTTTTATGTGTAAGTTGAATCACAGCAAACGTTCCTGCATATAGAGCATGTGTGCTGCAATATTCCACACACCACAATTATGTCTGTCATCCTTTTAAGAACGCACTTGTCTACCAACTTTTACTCCAGTGCAAACCACAATATAGCAAATTGCACATGTTTAATCATTTATTAAGCTGATTAGTCTTTGCAATACATTATTCTTATCATTCTTCCGTCATGCAGCTAGGCTACTTCCGTTATGCTTTCCATTCCACAATCTATAGTCTTAAAGAATTCAAATTCCTGCCGCGCGACATTCAGAGTCGCCTGCTTCACAACTCGTCTACAAGCACAGAGGTGCTTGACTCTGGTAACGTTATTTACATGTGGCAAGGGCAGCATATTTCTCCAGCAACTTCTTTAGGGTTTGGCTAGGACCACTGTAAGAGACCATTCTCTGCACTAAAGAGTCACAAGCATGTTTTTACAATGACAATGATTGCCACCTTTCATGACACTTTTAAAGCCATCTGTGTTGAAAATCGTGGGCATGTCTCTAAGCAGCCATGTCTCAACACAGAGGATACTTCTCCAAAGCTCATCCATACCAGAGACATGAACGCTCTTCAGCAAGATCACAGCCTCCAACATCTTTCAAGCAATTCCATCACATAAACCAAGCCGTTTGGGCTAGTGTAATTGTTTCTATCATTTAGTTTACCTTGCCTTGTGTCTGTTTATGTGACTCTACAGTCATTGTCACACCCACCATGTGTGTGTGTGTGTGTGTGTGTGTCGCACTGTCATTTATGCCATTCATATATGTGTTTTATGTGTAAGTTGAATCACAGCAAACGTTCCTGCATATAGAGCATGTGTGCTGCAATATTCCACACACCACAATTATGTCTGTCATCCTTTTAAGAACGCACTTGTCTACCAACTTTTACTCCAGTGCAAACCACAATATAGCAAATTGCACATGTTTAATCATTTATTAAGCTGATTAGTCTTTGCAATACATTATTCTTATCATTCTTCCGTCATGCAGCTAGGCTACTTCCGTTATGCTTTCCATTCCACAATCTATAGTCTTAAAGAATTCAAATTCCTGCCGCGCGACATTCAGAGTCGCCTGCTTCACAACTCGTCTACAAGCACAGAGGTGCTTGACTCTGGTAACGTTATTTACATGTGGCAAGGGCAGCATATTTCTCCAGCAACTTCTTTAGGGTTTGGCTAGGACCACTGTAAGAGACCATTCTCTGCACTAAAGAGTCACAAGCATGTTTTTACAATGACAATGATTGCCACCTTTCATGACACTTTTAAAGCCATCTGTGTTGAAAATCGTGGGCATGTCTCTAAGCAGCCATGTCTCAACACAGAGGATACTTCTCCAAAGCTCATCCATACCAGAGACATGAACTCTCTTCAGCAAGATCACAGCCTCCAACATCTTTCAAGCAATTCCATCACATAAACCAAGCCGTTTGGGCTAGTGTAATTGTTTCTATCATTTAGTTTACCTTGCCTTGTGTCTGTTTATGTGACTGTACAGTCATTGTCACACCCACCATGTGTGTGTGTCGCCCTGTCATTTATGCCATTCATATATGTGTTTTATGTGTAAGTTGAATCACAGCAAACGTTCCTGCATATAGAGCATGTGTGCTGCAATATTCCACACACCACAATTATGTCTGTCATCCTTTTAAGAACGCACTTGTCTACCAACTTTTACTCCAGTGCAAACCACAATATAGCAAATTGCACATGTTTAATCATTTATTAAGCTGATTAGTCTTTGCAATACATTATTCTTATCATTCTTCCGTCATGCAGCTAGGCTACTTCCGTTATGCTTTCCATTCCACAATCTATAGTCTTAAAGAATTCAAATTCCTGCCGCGCGACATTCAGAGTCGCCTGCTTCACAACTCGTCTACAAGCACAGAGGTGCTTGACTCTGGTAACGTTATTTACATGTGGCAAGGGCAGCATATTTCTCCAGCAACTTCTTTAGGGTTTGGCTAGGACCACTGTAAGAGACCATTCTCTGCACTAAAGAGTCACAAGCATGTTTTTACAATGACAATGATTGCCACCTTTCATGACACTTTTAAAGCCATCTGTGTTGAAAATCGTGGGCATGTCTCTAAGCAGCCATGTCTCAACACAGAGGATACTTCTCCAAAGCTCATCCATACCAGAGACATGAACGCTCTTCAGCAAGATCACAGCCTCCAACATCTTTCAAGCAATTCCATCACATAAACCAAGCCGTTTGGGCTAGTGTAATTGTTTCTATCATTTAGTTTACCTTGCCTTGTGTCTGTTTATGTGACTCTACAGTCATTGTCACACCCACCATGTGTGTGTGTGTGTGTGTGTGTGTCGCACTGTCATTTATGCCATTCATATATGTGTTTTATGTGTAAGTTGAATCACAGCAAACGTTCCTGCATATAGAGCATGTGTGCTGCAATATTCCACACACCACAATTATGTCTGTCATCCTTTTAAGAACGCACTTGTCTACCAACTTTTACTCCAGTGCAAACCACAATATAGCAAATTGCACATGTTTAATCATTTATTAAGCTGATTAGTCTTTGCAATACATTATTCTTATCATTCTTCCGTCATGCAGCTAGGCTACTTCCGTTATGCTTTCCATTCCACAATCTATAGTCTTAAAGAATTCAAATTCCTGCCGCGCGACATTCAGAGTCGCCTGCTTCACAACTCGTCTACAAGCACAGAGGTGCTTGACTCTGGTAACGTTATTTACATGTGGCAAGGGCAGCATATTTCTCCAGCAACTTCTTTAGGGTTTGGCTAGGACCACTGTAAGAGACCATTCTCTGCACTAAAGAGTCACAAGCATGTTTTTACAATGACAATGATTGCCACCTTTCATGACACTTTTAAAGCCATCTGTGTTGAAAATCGTGGGCATGTCTCTAAGCAGCCATGTCTCAACACAGAGGATACTTCTCCAAAGCTCATCCATACCAGAGACATGAACTCTCTTCAGCAAGATCACAGCCTCCAACATCTTTCAAGCAATTCCATCACATAAACCAAGCCGTTTGGGCTAGTGTAATTGTTTCTATCATTTAGTTTACCTTGCCTTGTGTCTGTTTATGTGACTGTACAGTCATTGTCACACCCACCATGTGTGTGTGTCGCCCTGTCATTTATGCCATTCATATATGTGTTTTATGTGTAAGTTGAATCACAGCAAACGTTCCTGCATATAGAGCATGTGTGCTGCAATATTCCACACACCACAATTATGTCTGTCATCCTTTTAAGAACGCACTTGTCTACCAACTTTTACTCCAGTGCAAACCACAATATAGCAAATTGCACATGTTTAATCATTTATTAAGCTGATTAGTCTTTGCAATACATTATTCTTATCATTCTTCCGTCATGCAGCTAGGCTACTTCCGTTATGCTTTCCATTCCACAATCTATAGTCTTAAAGAATTCAAATTCCTGCCGCGCGACATTCAGAGTCGCCTGCTTCACAACTCGTCTACAAGCACAGAGGTGCTTGACTCTGGTAACGTTATTTACATGTGGCAAGGGCAGCATATTTCTCCAGCAACTTCTTTAGGGTTTGGCTAGGACCACTGTAAGAGACCATTCTCTGCACTAAAGAGTCACAAGCATGTTTTTACAATGACAATGATTGCCACCTTTCATGACACTTTTAAAGCCATCTGTGTTGAAAATCGTGGGCATGTCTCTAAGCAGCCATGTCTCAACACAGAGGATACTTCTCCAAAGCTCATCCATACCAGAGACATGAACGCTCTTCAGCAAGATCACAGCCTCCAACATCTTTCAAGCAATTCCATCACATAAACCAAGCCGTTTGGGCTAGTGTAATTGTTTCTATCATTTAGTTTACCTTGCCTTGTGTCTGTTTATGTGACTCTACAGTCATTGTCACACCCACCATGTGTGTGTGTGTGTGTGTGTGTGTCGCACTGTCATTTATGCCATTCATATATGTGTTTTATGTGTAAGTTGAATCACAGCAAACGTTCCTGCATATAGAGCATGTGTGCTGCAATATTCCACACACCACAATTATGTCTGTCATCTTTTTAAGAACGCACTTGTCTACCAACTTTTACTCCAGTGCAAACCACAATATAGCAAATTGCACATGTTTAATCATTTATTAAGCTGATTAGTCTTTGCAATACATTATTCTTATCATTCTTCCGTCATGCAGCTAGGCTACTTCCGTTATGCTTTCCATTCCACAATCTATAGTCTTAAAGAATTCAAATTCCTGCCGCGCGACATTCAGAGTCGCCTGCTTCACAACTCGTCTACAAGCACAGAGGTGCTTGACTCTGGTAACGTTATTTACATGTGGCAAGGGCAGCATATTTCTCCAGCAACTTCTTTAGGGTTTGGCTAGGACCACTGTAAGAGACCATTCTCTGCACTAAAGAGTCACAAGCATGTTTTTACAATGACAATGATTGCCACCTTTCATGACACTTTTAAAGCCATCTGTGTTGAAAATCGTGGGCATGTCTCTAAGCAGCCATGTCTCAACACAGAGGATACTTCTCCAAAGCTCATCCATACCAGAGACATGAACTCTCTTCAGCAAGATCACAGCCTCCAACATCTTTCAAGCAATTCCATCACATAAACCAAGCCGTTTGGGCTAGTGTAATTGTTTCTATCATTTAGTTTACCTTGCCTTGTGTCTGTTTATGTGACTGTACAGTCATTGTCACACCCACCATGTGTGTGTGTCGCCCTGTCATTTATGCCATTCATATATGTGTTTTATGTGTAAGTTGAATCACAGCAAACGTTCCTGCATATAGAGCATGTGTGCTGCAATATTCCACACACCACAATTATGTCTGTCATCCTTTTAAGAACGCACTTGTCTACCAACTTTTACTCCAGTGCAAACCACAATATAGCAAATTGCACATGTTTAATCATTTATTAAGCTGATTAGTCTTTGCAATACATTATTCTTATCATTCTTCCGTCATGCAGCTAGGCTACTTCCGTTATGCTTTCCATTCTACAATCTATAGTCTTAAAGAATTCAAATTCCTGCCGCGCGACATTCAGAGTCGCCTGCTTCACAACTCGTCTACAAGCACAGAGGTGCTTGACTCTGGTAACGTTATTTACATGTGGCAAGGGCAGCATATTTCTCCAGCAACTTCTTTAGGGTTTGGCTAGGACCACTGTAAGAGACCATTCTCTGCACTAAAGAGTCACAAGCATGTTTTTACAATGACAATGATTGCCACCTTTCATGACACTTTTAAAGCCATCTGTGTTGAAAATTGTGGGCATGTCTCTAAGCAGCCATGTCTCAACACAGAGGATACTTCTCCAAAGCTCATCCATACCAGAGACATGAACTCTCTTCAGCAAGATCACAGCCTCCAACATCTTTCAAGCAATTCCATCACATAAACCAAGCCGTTTGGGCTAGTGTAATTGTTTCTATCATTTAGTTTACCTTGCCTTGTGTCTGTTTATGTGACTGTACAGTCATTGTCACACCCACCATGTGTGTGTGTCACCCTGTCATTTATGCCATTCATATATGTGTTTTATGTGTAAGTTGAATCACAGCAAACGTTCCTGCATATAGAGCATGTGTGCTGCAATATTCCACACACCACAATTATGTCTGTCATCCTTTTAAGAACGCACTTGTCTACCAACTTTTACTCCAGTGCAAACCACAATATAGCAAATTGCACATGTTTAATCATTTATTAAGCTGATTAGTCTTTGCAATACATTATTCTTATCATTCTTCCGTCATGCAGCTAGGCTACTTCCGTTATGCTTTCCATTCCACAATCTATAGTCTTAAAGAATTCAAATTCCTGCCACGCGACATTCAGAGTCGCCTGCTTCACAACTCGTCTACAAGCACAGAGGTGCTTGACTCTGGTAACGTTATTTACATGTGGCAAGGGCAGCATATTTCTCCAGCAACTTCTTTAGGGTTTGGCTAGGACCACTGTAAGAGACCATTCTCTGCACTAAAGAGTCACAAGCATGTTTTTACAATGACAATGATTGCCACCATTCATGACACTTTTAAAGCCATCTGTGTTGAAAATCGTGGGCATGTCTCTAAGCAGCCATGTCTCAACACAGAGGATACTTCTCCAAAGCTCATCCATACCAGAGACATGAACTCTCTTCAGCAAGATCACAGCCTCCAACATCTTTCAAGCAATTCCATCACATAAACCAAGCCGTTTGGGCTAGTGTAATTGTTTCTATCATTTAGTTTACCTTGCCTTGTGTCTGTTTATGTGACTGTACAGTCATTGTCACACCCACCATGTGTGTGTGTCGCCCTGTCATTTATGCCATTCATATATGTGTTTTATGTGTAAGTTGAATCACAGCAAACGTTCCTGCATATAGAGCATGTGTGCTGCAATATTCCACACACCACAATTATGTCTGTCATCCTTTTAAGAACGCACTTGTCTACCAACTTTTACTCCAGTGCAAACAACAATATAGCAAATTGCACATGTTTAATCATTTATTAAGCTGATTAGTCTTTGCAATACATTATTCTTATCATTCTTCCGTCATGCAGCTAGGCTACTTCCGTTATGCTTTCCATTCCACAATCTATAGTCTTAAAGAATTCAAATTCCTGCCGCGCGACATTCAGAGTCGCCTGCTTCACAACTCGTCTACAAGCACAGAGGTGCTTGACTCTGGTAACGTTATTTACATGTGGCAAGGGCAGCATATTTCTCCAGCAACTTCTTTAGGGTTTGGCTAGGACCACTGTAAGAGACCATTCTCTGCACTAAAGAGTCACAAGCATGTTTTTACAATGACAATGATTGCCACCTTTCATGACACTTTTAAAGCCATCTGTGTTGAAAATCGTGGGCATGTCTCTAAGCAGCCATGTCTCAACACAGAGGATACTTCTCCAAAGCTCATCCATACCAGAGACATGAACTCTCTTCAGCAAGATCACAGCCTCCAACATCTTTCAAGCAATTCCATCACATAAACCAAGCCGTTTGGGCTAGTGTAATTGTTTCTATCATTTAGTTTACCTTGCCTTGTGTCTGTTTATGTGACTGTACAGTCATTGTCACACCCACCATGTGTGTGTGTCGCCCTGTCATTTATGCCATTCATATATGTGTTTTATGTGTAAGTTGAATCACAGCAAACGTTCCTGCATATAGAGCATGTGTGCTGCAATATTCCACACACCACAATTATGTCTGTCATCCCTTTAAGAACGCACTTGTCTACCAACTTTTACTCCAGTGCAAACCACAATAAAGCAAATTGCACATGTTTAATCATTTATTAAGCTGATTAGTCTTTGCAATACATTATTCTTATCATTCTTCCGTCATGCAGCTAGGCTACTTCCGTTATGCTTTCCATTCCACAATCTATAGTCTTAAAGAATTCAAATTCCTGCCACGCGACATTCAGAGTCGCCTGCTTCACAACTCGTCTACAAGCACAGAGGTGCTTGACTCTGGTAACGTTATTTACATGTGGCAAGGGCAGCATATTTCTCCAGCAACTTCTTTAGGGTTTGGCTAGGACCACTGTAAGAGACCATTCTCTGCACTAAAGAGTCACAAGCATGTTTTTACAATGACAATGATTGCCACCTTTCATGACACTTTTAAAGCCATCTGTGTTGAAAATCGTGGGCATGTCTCTAAGCAGCCATGTCTCAACACAGAGGATACTTCTCCAAAGCTCATCCATACCAGAGACATGAACTCTCTTCAGCAAGATCACAGCCTCCAACATCTTTCAAGCAATTCCATCACATAAACCAAGCCGTTTGGGCTAGTGTAATTGTTTCTATCATTTAGTTTACCTTGCCTTGTGTCTGTTTATGTGACTGTACAGTCATTGTCACACCCACCATGTGTGTGTGTCGCCCTGTCATTTATGCCATTCATATATGTGTTTTATGTGTAAGTTGAATCACAGCAAACGTTCCTGCATATAGAGCATGTGTGCTGCAATATTCCACACACCACAATTATGTCTGTCATCCCTTTAAGAACGCACTTGTCTACCAACTTTTACTCCAGTGCAAACCACAATAAAGCAAATTGCACATGTTTAATCATTTATTAAGCTGATTAGTCTTTGCAATACATTATTCTTATCATTCTTCCGTCATGCAGCTAGGCTACTTCCGTTATGCTTTCCATTCCACAATCTATAGTCTTAAAGAATTCAAATTCCTGCCACGCGACATTCAGAGTCGCCTGCTTCACAACTCGTCTACAAGCACAGAGGTGCTTGACTCTGGTAACGTTATTTACATGTGGCAAGGGCAGCATATTTCTCCAGCAACTTCTTTAGGGTTTGGCTAGGACCACTGTAAGAGACCATTCTCTGCACTAAAGAGTCACAAGCATGTTTTTACAATGACAATGATTGCCACCTTTCATGACACTTTTAAAGCCATCTGTGTTGAAAATCGTGGGCATGTCTCTAAGCAGCCATGTCTCAACACAGAGGATACTTCTCCAAAGCTCATCCATACCAGAGACATGAACTCTCTTCAGCAAGATCACAGCCTCCAACATCTTTCAAGCAATTCCATCACATAAACCAAGCCGTTTGGGCTAGTGTAATTGTTTCTATCATTTAGTTTACCTTGCCTTGTGTCTGTTTATGTGACTGTACAGTCATTGTCACACCCACCATGTGTGTGTGTCGCCCTGTCATTTATGCCATTCATATATGTGTTTTATGTGTAAGTTGAATCACAGCAAACGTTCCTGCATATAGAGCATGTGTGCTGCAATATTCCACACACCACAATTATGTCTGTCATCCTTTTAAGAACGCACTTGTCTACCAACTTTTACTCCAGTGCAAACCACAATATAGCAAATTGCACATGTTTAATCATTTATTAAGCTGATTAGTCTTTGCAATACATTATTCTTATCATTCTTCCGTCATGCAGCTAGGCTACTTCCGTTATGCTTTCCATTCCACAATCTATAGTCTTAAAGAATTCAAATTCCTGCCGCGCGACATTCAGAGTCGCCTGCTTCACAACTCGTCTACAAGCACAGAGGTGCTTGACTCTGGTAACGTTATTTACATGTGGCAAGGGCAGCATATTTCTCCAGCAACTTCTTTAGGGTTTGGCTAGGACCACTGTAAGAGACCATTCTCTGCACTAAAGAGTCACAAGCATGTTTTTACAATGACAATGATTGCCACCTTTCATGACACTTTTAAAGCCATC